>NW_027461562.1:0-312041 GCF_027571235.1 Dermatophagoides pteronyssinus | reverse complement strand
AACGTAAATAAACCAGAAAGAATCGGTTGGGTGGTACAACAAGTAGCAAAAACAAAATACATTTGTTCAATGTCATAAACAACATAGCAGAAAGCGAAAGCAAAAACATACAAAAACACCATAAATTTCTCATTAGCCGAAAAATGATACATTTCAAAATCGATAATTCAATTCCACAAATTTCAGTAGTTTATCACTTGTGCCGACAATCACAATCGGAAACGGAACGACCAAATCAAGATTATCCTGAGATCGATACAATAATTTAAGTACAGCTTTCAAGGATCAAAACCGTAAGGATCGAAAATCTTTCAATAGTACTAAGCGATCACGCTGAGTTTCCCATAAGATCTAATTCGAAAAATCGCCAAACAAAATCATGTCGTTCATATTCAAAGATATCAGCGCTGAACATAAATTCACGAAAGTCTGGATAGTTCGTTGATGAACAATTTTTGGCAAAAGTAAGATCAGCACCATCCCCAATTTTTGCTGCTGCTATACCACTTCATCCGCAAAACTCAAGAAAAACTTCGATGACAAATTCAAGTTCGATTATGAAATTCCAAAATCGAACATGCAAGTTCATTGGTTTTTTCTCGAACTAAATCGAACAATTTCTCTCGAAATCGTAAATAACCAGATGACGATTTTCGAGTTCCAGTTCCATTCTTTAGCATCCAAATTATTAACATGACCACATTACAGCTAACGATACAACAATTTATCACAGCATTCACATTTGACATTGATTCGAAGAATCAATAAAGTTATCTGTAGCTTCTTAAAATCATTCACCATTGGATCTCCAAATTATTCACAAGATCTTCACAATTTGCATCAGCTAACGGAATCCTTCGATACGGTGACTCTGCATATTCCATTCATATATTTCTTTCCAAATCTTGTTCACTTCAGACCATCTATAGACGTTTTCACATTTGTAATTCAGAATCAAGAAGAGACCCAAATGGAATTTCAAACGATCAATATAACGATCCAACATCACGTTATAATGCTCAACTTTTCTCCAAGCTCACGAGGATTCGTCTTCAGGAACCGATCAAACAGATTCTGCGTTCAGTCCATTTCATTATCAGTAAGCTAGCATGTTCAAAATCATATCTCCAATCCGACAAAACCTTAGATAATTCTTCTAATAAACCAATAATTTCTTCTTTACTCATTATTCAGGTACGGCAATCATGTGCCAATAGCAAATATTCTCAAATAGATTCTGGTTTTCAAAGTTTAAAATTCAACAAAATCTTCTAAAGTTCACAAAATCCACAAAAATCTTTAAAGAATCACAAAATCATAGGAGTTCATAGCGTCAAAATCACAAAAATCATAAATTCTTTTAAGAATCACAAGAATCACAAAATCACCAAATCCAAAATCATAATCATCAAAAATCACAAAATCATGCATAAAATCAGTATGCTGACGTATAATATCCCTGTATGATATAAAACGAATGTAATAATTCAAATTAATAGTTTAGCTTGGGTTGCTATACATTGGCTCAATAAAAATATGATGATACAACCATTTGCTTATAAGAAAAATAACAGGTTGATACAACTTCGAAAATGAATCACGTTTTTTTTTAGTTTTTTGTTTTTCTGTTTGTTTTGAAACAAGGAAAACATGTTCAACAAACATATTTTTTATTTGCTTGTTTTCGTTTCATACATACATAGAATTATTATTACGGTGGTAGTTGATGTCATTATTCATTCATTCATTAATTCTTTCTGTGTGTGTGTGTTTTTTCGCGGGAAATTCAAATATTTTTATGATTCCAAGGTTATTTTGGGGTGCCCAGTGCTTTTTTAGATCCATTCATTTGACATTCAGAAAATTTTGTTTTCAATCGTTTGTTTTTTGTTTCAAATTACTGATTGAATGAACACACAAAGTTTATTTGGAAATTTTAAATCTTTCAATTTTTAGTTTTATTTTTTCCATTTGATTCTAGTTACCATCGTTTTTGCTGTTGCTTGATAGATTCTTTTTCTCAGATAATTTTTTTTGATTGTGTGTGAAAGAATATACCAAAGAATATAAAAAAACTGAATATGAACTTCATTTTCGTTTCTTTGATTTGATTTGATTTAGTTCAGTTTGGTTTCTAGGAGACAGCTGTTGGCTGTCATTTTTGTCATTGAATTCTGGTAAAAAAAAATTTTTTTGATTTGATCAAAGAATAATAATCGCACCCATCGCAACCAAACAAAAAATCATTCAAAAGGAAAATAAAGAAAAGATTCGCAAATCTTTGAATTATTTTTTATTTCAACTTTTTTTTTGTTGAATTCTCTTTTCGACAACCAACCAAAAGGTTAACGAACAGAATTTCCTGGATTCATATACTTGATCTAATTTTGAAATTACATAATAATCCTGTTGTTGTTGTTGTTGTTGTTGACCGTGTGTTTGGTTATAACAAACAAACAATTCTTGAAATATAACGACAACAACAAACAAACAACAACAACAACAAACACACACTAACAAAGCTCAAAAATTATACTTAATTCCGTTACCAGAAAAAAATTGGAAGCGAAAAATCTTAATGTTGTTTATAAATAGAATGGAAAAAAATATGAAAATCTTTTTTGAATGAGTTTCATGCATATGTTTCACACCAGCCAACCAGCCAGCCAAACAGAATTTGCCATTTTTGGTACATTTGGACTGAAGAAAGTAAGAAATTGAAATGAAAAATCTCTCATTCGGATTCTGCAAATGTATTTTGATTCTGTGTTTTTTCGTTTTTTGTTTTTTTGTTTTCGTTTGACATCAATATTTCTATTTCGAATGACAAACGCAGATGTGACACACGTTGTGTTTCAGTTCAGTTCATTTTTTTGTTTTGCACTTGGATCATCGATGAAACATCATTTTTTTTACCATCAATGATGATGAATAAATATGGTTGAAAAGGATTCATTCGAGAAATCTTTCTGGGAATGTTTTTTTTGTTTCCTTCGAAAAAAAAAATTCAAAAGAAAAATTACAGGAAACTTTTTTCGGCAAAAAAAAATTTAATTATTTTTTTTCTGAAAATTCATTCAGTGATTTTTTTTTCCACACTCACCCTCAATCTTTTCAGAATTTTTTTAACCATCTTCTTCTTTATCTTTCCTGAGAAAATTCCCTGAAACTTTCCCTACTAACACATCTGTTCAAGTCTACATTGTTTTTTTTTGTTTCACAATTAAAAATTATCACCTAAAAAAATTTGAACAGGAAAAAAAATTTCATCAAACACAGACATACAATGATCATTTATTTACATAAACTTGTTTTTGGGTTGTCAGAATTCCAATCTTTTTAAGTTTTTTTTTTACTTTTTTAAAAATTTTCATCAAGGAAATTAAGGAAACTTTCCAAAGTTGATAATTAATTTCATTTCATTTCTTGATTCTCTTTGAAAATCTTTTTAAATTTCCCCTCATCACCACAGCAACAACAAAAAAACTATAGTGAGAAAAAAAATCCAAGAGAAAATTTCCGGGAAAGCAATATTTAGCGAAAAAAAAATATTTATTAATCAAAATATTAATCAGATTCATTCAACCGGATAGTTAAATTCTTGCTAGAAGATTTCTCAAAGGAATTTTATTTCTTAAAAAATTCCGTAATTGAAATTTTTCATTTTCAAAATTTTGTTGTTGTTGTTGTTGTTGTTTGATTAATTCAACAACAACAACACAACAACAACAGATTTATAATGTTTCCCAATTGTATTCAATAATAATTTTTCAACAACTTTTTAAACTGATTTTTTTTCTTCTTTCTTTTTTTTCATCGTTATTCTCAACCGGTTAAATGGAATATTAACCCTGGTGATCGGGAATTCTTCGGATGATGGACGACTAAATTTTGACGCAATGCGTAACCAAACGCAACGGTACAGTAAAACCAATCGAAATAAGAATAACACAACTAACACCAATATTAGTTGCCGGTAATGATGCATTATTTGAATGTAATACATTTGGATCCCGGCCAATGCCAATCATATATTGGTTATTTGATGGTAATCGTTATGATACAAGAATTCATGGTAAGCAAAATTGTTACCTGTGTTACCTGTCCACAATCTATAATCTATAATTTTTCTCTTATTTTTGAAAACTTTTTTTCCATTTCTTTACCTGTTTGATAAAACCTTTTTCAATTTCAAATCATTCTATGCGCGATTAAAAATGCCAAAAACAGATTTTTTTTTGGAAAACGAACAAAACTTTTAACCATTTCTTTGCTTTGCTTTCAATATTTCCATCATCTTTGCCGAATCAAATGTTCAACAATGAACAATTGATTCAATGGGATCCCTATTTGGAATTTGATCAGAAAAACTTTTCTGGAAAAGTTTTTTTCTTTTGGGATGAACCAAAGTTTGAATTGTAGATTTTCATTCATTCATTCAATTTTTTTCTGGCGTAAACCGCTATTCCAAATAAATTTGGAATTGGTGAGAATTTTTTTTTCAATTCCATTTTCATTTGATTGATATCTGAAGAAAGCAAGCAAGAAAATTCTCACAGAATTCTCCAGGAATCAGAATTGAATGGAAAAAAAATCTTGTTTAAACTCATTCTATCCTCTTCATCATCAACAGCAATATTTTTGATTAAAATTGATTCTGAATTCTAATTTCCATATTTTTTGTAAATCAAGATTCTTCTGTAGGATATGGCAAGAAAATTCTGTTATTTTTTTTCTTGATTCATATATGATAATCATTATCATCATCATTCAATCATCCATCGACAATGTAATCGAGTTTTTCTCTAGCTCTCTGAAAATACATTATTCATAATGTTTATCCAGAGAATGTTTGAAAAAATGTTTGTTTTGAAAATTCTAGATTTTCTCCTTGATTCTTGATTCTGTTCTTTTGCTAATTTATTTGTATTTGCAAGGCTTAAATCAGAAAAACAACAACAAACAAACAAACAAATGGAAAAAATCCAATTTCTAAACCCTTTGGCCACAAAATGAATAGGAAAAAACTACATCAACAACAACAACAACATGAAACAAAGATAGAAAACTCTCACATTTCTCTTCTCTTTTTTTTGGCCAACGTGGCCACTACTACTACATTTTCGATTCTGGGACTAAAAAAAACATTCAAGAATGATGATGATGATGTTTTATCAATTGCTTCCGCATTTCAATTGAATAAACATCATTCAATTGAAATTGGTCGAAATATATCATCACCGAATGAATAATGTTTTCAAATGATGATTATGGCGTTGGTGGTGGTGGATATAAATATTGTATAAATATCATCAAGAATATATATTGAATAAATAATGGTAGAAAAACACTAAAGTAAAAGTAAAATTCTTCATTGAAAAACCTGGAATATTATTATCGCTTGTTTAAATATTGACATTTTTGTTTGTTTTTTTTTGACCATGGATAGATATCATTATTTTTTCATCCGAAAATGAAAAATGATAGAATAAAATAAAATACTTTTCGCATATAAACTTGTTGTTGTTTATTTTTTTTTTTTTTTGTCCAACAGGAATTTAAACTTTGACATTTTTTAAATTCTGCTTTGAATTTTGTTTTATTTTCAATCACAATTCTTCTTCTTTTCTTTGCTCAAATATTCCAAGAAGAATATTCTGGAAGATCATCAACGACACCCGGAATACATTATCTTTTGCTTCAAAAACAACAACAACAACAACAGAAAAACGAACGAAAAAAAATATTAAAATAACAATAATATCAAGGGACACTATCATCATCATCATCATAATCATATAGATTGTTCTCAAGAGTGTTATCAATCAATCGATCGATGTTTTAATAATAATGATAAAATGAACCATCATTTTTTCCATATATAAGTTGTTTTTCGTTGAAGAAGTTGCTTCATTTTCTCTCAATCAACAACAACGTTTCACTTTTACTTTTTACTTTTTCACTTTTCTTCAGGACACATATTTAAGATTCAATTAAGAAAATTAAAAACCAAGCAAGAGAAAAAAATCAATAAATAATAATAATGATGAAGAAAAAGTGTCAAAAGATATCCATAGAGTGTGAGTGTGTGTTAATAAAACACCATCCATTAGTGTTGGGTGTTTGAAAGTGATGATGATGTAATGTTTTGGCAATGAAAAATAATTTTTAAATAGAAAAATTCTTCTCCTGTAGTTAGTTTATTCCCGATTCACTCATCTATCGTTTTTGTTGTTGTTGTTGTTTGTTGTTGTCGTCGCTTGTTGTTGTTGTTGTTGAAACGAACGAAAATGAACAACAACAACAACAACAACTGAAGAAAATTGATGATGAATTTTTTGTTTCCAGAAGAAATTTTCAAAAGTCAGAAAACAAAAATGAATTATATTAAGACAAATGATGAATATTTCTTCTTCTTCTTCTTCTTCTCTTTCTTCTGTTGATTTTGAAGAATATTCTGTTTTTTCTCGAAGAAAACAAAAACAAATGGAATACACAGGTTTTCGAAAATAATCCATTCTTCATGTTTAGTTATTCAAAATTTTTGCTTGGTTACATTTTTTTTGAGAATGGATTAATAAATTCTGTAAATTCTGTAAATTAAATTCTTTCAAATTCTGATATTCCTGACAAATGAACACACACACACACACAAACATTCCATACACATTAGTTATCTTCTGTATAATCATCATATTTTTTTCATCTCAATATGTTTCTATGGAAATGAAATGAATGTGCAAAAATTATTCAGCATCCATTTGCTGCTGCTAGCCACCACCCCACACACTTTATTATTATCATTTTGGAAGCAAAAAAAATCCTTCTGAAAATGTCAAAATGTTGGATACAAAACATTGGATATTTTGAAAAATTTCACATTTATGAAAAAAACAAAAATTTATCTTTTCGGTTGGCCGGTAACCAGAAGATGAATATTTTTCGTTTTCGGAAAAAAATGACCTATTTTGATGGACGGTTTTTTCTCTTCTTTTTGCCAAAATTGATATTCAAGATTTCTGTTTTTGATTTTCTGATTTTGTCTGATTTTTTTTTTTTTTTGGAATTCATGTTGCTGTTTATCACAGTGTTTATCAAACGACAAACACATTTTTCCGTTGATTTTAATGATTCAAGAGAGAGAGAGATAAAGGAAAAAACACCCTGCGGCAAAAATAAAAATAGATAGATAATATTGACACCTAAAAAAAACAAGAATGATGATGATGATGATGATGATTATGACCAAAGAATTTTTTCCTGACAATAATTCTATTCTGATTCTTTTTCCTTTCCAAAAAATAACTAGATCTTATCGATTGTCATATCCACACACACACACACACCATTTACATTGTTCATATTTGACAGTTTCTCTCTCTCTCTCTCTCTCTCTCTCTCTCTCTCTCTCTCTCTCTCTCTCTCTCTCTCTCTCTCTCTCTCTCTCTATTCCTTATTATTTGTTTGTTTGGTTGAATATTTGCATTTCATTTTGGCAACAACAACAACAAGAATCAAGAAGAAGAATGCATCTTTTTTCGTTCTTTACTTTACTTTCAAGATGACATTGTTTATTTTACCAAGATCGTTGTTGTTCAATAATAATAATGATATCAGATTATATTTGGGCCAAGCCTAACATTATTTTTGCTATTTTTTTTTCTACATAACAAACATATTTCGATATATGATTTATGTGTGTGTGTATGTGTGACGGTTTCTAAGGATGCTAAAATCGAGTGTGAAAATATAGTCATTGAGTGTAAATAGGCAAAAAAATATATACGATGTATTTTTGTATACGATGTATATATTTTTTTGCCTATTTACACTCAATGACTATATTCGTCGTTGTCGTCTTTTGAACTCCTTCTTTGACAATCAAACATCAAGAAAAGAATTCTTGGAAATGAAATGAATCAAAGATTCGTTGCTTCGTTTTTTTTTTTTTTTGGATTGCCACTTTGCCACTTTGAGAAGTAAAATTCACTATTCATATCGAAATGTTATCGATTTCTTTGAATTTATTCTGCTCACTCACTCACTCATTTTTTTCAAGATTCATATTGATTTCTTCAAATATTGATTTCACTAAAACAACCACCAATGAGAAAAAAAAAATGCCAAAAATGTCAATCCTAATCAAAAAGAAAACAACAGAAGAAAAATCATAACAATCATTACATACATTATGATCGTATTCTTTTATTCATTGTGAAATTGTGTCAAAAACAAAACAAAAAACTTCTGAAAAAATTTTCGTAAAAACAACAAAAACAAAAAAAAATTCTGTTCATAAAGAATCACAGAATATTCAGCGAATGATGAAATTGATTCTGGATTGGAAATTGGAAACAAACAAACAGAAAAAAAATTCTTTGGATAATCATTATTATTTAATTTGCACAACAAAACAAAATTCCAATTTCAAAATTCCAATCTGCATTTTTTGGAATCTTCCATGGAAAAGAACAAAAAAATTATGAAAAACAAAACAAAAATTGTTTTCGGAATGTTTTTCTCCAAACAAAACGAAAAAAAAACAATAAAAATGAATTTATTAATGCAAAAACAGCAGCAGCAAAATATTTATTTATTCTTTTGGAAAAAAAATTTCATTTCATTTTCAATTTCAATTTGAAATTCATTGTTCATTTCAAAATGACAAAAATATTATTCATGTTTTTCCCTTACCATTATCATTATCGTTGTCCATCGTCGTCGTTGTTTCTGTTTCTGTTTTTTGTTGTTTTCGAAAAAACAGATTCATGACTATAATGATAATGGACCAAAAGATTTTTTCTTTCTCTGTTTCATCATTATCATTATCATCATCATTCTTGTATCGTTTTTTTTCGTTCGTTTGTTTTCATTCGTTTGTTTTCGGTTGTTGTTGTTCAATTTCAATTCTTGCATAACGAATTATAAACACACACACACACACACACACACGCTATAAATTTCAAGTTTCATTCCAATTCTCTCTCTCTCTCTCCCTTTGTGTGTGTATTTACGTGTTTAGAAAAATTGATGATGATGCCATATAGTTAGTAAGAGAGTAAATAATGTGTTTGGTGTATGTAATACAGAATATTCTTCATTAACATTCATATAAATGAAAAAAATCTATTTATTTTGCAATTTTTTCCTTTATTTGCTTGGATTTTTTATTTAGTTTTTTCGGGTTTTTTTCCCGGTTTGGTTTTTTTTCGATTGTTTTGTTATTTTTCAACAAGAATTCATTGGAATTAAAATCTCACAAACAAAACAAAACAAGATAACTCTATCAATTGATTTGATTACAACCGTAATGATGATTACAAACGGGGCAATGAATTATTTTTCAAGCTTATTTTCGGCTTGAAAGCCAAAAACGAAAACAACTTCTGGTCTAATTCCCATGTTTACACTGAAAATGTTTTGTATTCCAGACAGAATCCACATTGGTCAAATTCAGAATTTACTTTTTTTGTTAGATTCTGGTTCATTTTTATCCATTGCGATTACACACTTATCCTTATTACATTTTTCTTTTTTTGGCTTGCTTATTAAAATCTTCTTTACAAAATTTTTTTTTGGTTCACTTAGTTTCACTTACATGTGTGATCATTGAGAACAACCAAAAAACAACAACAATGATGATGATTGAACGACAATGATCTTATCTGATCTGATCTGCTGTGTGTTTTGTTTCGTTCTGTAGAATCGAATTCATCTGGAATTTTCTAAACCTATCCAGGGGAGAAAGAAAACAAAACGAATGAACGAAAACCAGATATACAACCAACCAAAAATAATAATAATCCAAATAGTTTGCCTGTTTGTTTGTTTGATTATTATTTTATTCTCTTCATCATCATCATATAGAAAACATGTCTTATTCAATGTTGTGTCCACCATCAGCACACCAGCGACAACATTACACAAAACATCTTTATTATTTTCAATTGAATTCGAATAAGAAGGGATTTTACTCGTTGTTGTTGTTGAATGTGAATGCCATTGGGGAATATTCTCATCATCTCATCTTCTCATCATTTCTTTTTCTATTCAGTGTAATCAGTTTTTACATTTTCTTACTTACTTTTTTTTTTTTTTGTTCTGGATGCCGGAATCCACAGAATACAAGAATAATAATAATAATAACATTCATTCATTCATTTTTTGAATTGGAAAAAAAATCGAAATGGAAATGAAAACTGGACCCTATCCCAGAATACGACTGTATATCCGATTTCAATTTCGAGCTTCAATGAATGTTATTCTCTTATTCTAAGCTTCTGTTCTTTGCTTTTTTGGTTGTTCGGTTGTTTCAATTTTCTGGTTACAAAACAATGAATGAATGAATGAATTGACAACGATTTAGTTGTACACAATTGAAAGAAGAAGAAGAAAAAAAATTGTCATCTTTCTTTCATTGGTTTGGTTTTGGGATTTTCTGGTTTGGTTGATTGAATTTTTGTTGTTGTTGTTGTTGTTGTTATTATTTGTTGTTGTTGTTGTTGTTGTTGTTATTTCCTTATTTCGATTCAATCATAAAATGTTATAGTAAAAAAACAACAACAAAACTTGAAATCAATTACAAAAACATTATCATTGTTGTTGTTGTTGTTGTTGTTGTTAATACGACATTTTAATCTTTGATTACAAATTTTTTTGTTGTTTTGGTTGTTTTAATTAATTTTCCACTTGATGATTTTATTATTTGGAAAATTTTTAGGAAATTCTGAAAATTTTCTTTCGACCTAAGAAATTTCAAAAGTTTATTCATTTTTGGTTCTTCCTGATTGTTTGTTTGTAATTTAACTTTTTTTTCTTCTTTCTGTCTGCTATCCGATTACCGTTTTGGTTGTTTGGACAACGACAAAATCATCATCATCATCATCAGTAAATTAGCAAAACGTAACGTAAGAAAATTGTTCGTTCATTCACCTTGTCTAGACGTTTTTTTTCTTAGATTTGGAAACTTTTATGGAAATCCTTATTTCTCTTTCCGCGGAAAATTCCTGTCTAATTATCTAAATTAGAAACTTTGTTTTTTATTATTATTGTCGTTTGACAAATTATTCTGGAAACGAAACAAAACAAAAGACATACACCCAGACAGACAAAGCATCATCATCATAAGAATTTTTGGCAAAATTCTGTCATGTCAGAATATTTCGGAAAGATTTTTTTTTTTTTTTGGTTTCGCAAAACAGAAAAATGACAAAATCAATAAAAAAACCACCACCACCACCACCACCACCACTGAAAACCATTCATCGAAATTTACATTTTGTTAACCCCCTGTTTTTTTCAAACAAAAAAATGTCTCAAGATTGATCATTTTTATTATCAATTAATTTAATTTAACCCTTAATTTGATTCAAATTCTTTCCTGGCTCATCATTATCAAATCAACCAGCCAACCAACCAACCAACCAACCAACCAGACACACAGACAGACAATTATCTTGCCATTCTCATCCATCCACAATCAACGAACAAACGAATGAAAAATCGATTCCGGAACAAAAAAAAAATTTCCATTGATTTTTTCTACTTGAAAATTTGAAATTTCATTGAATTTTATTGAAAATTAAAAGAAAAACAAAAAGATTTTGAGAAAAATTGATTCAAAAATAATAATTATTATCAGCATTAACATCAGTGATGTACTTTTTTTGAAACATTTTTTCTTCTTGTTTCATTCTGCTGTACCTATTGGAAAAAACGCACACACACAGAGATGCAGCAGTGAAAAAGATTCTTTGAGAGAAAGTGATTTGGTGATGTTGCAAATCATTAAATGTTCAATTCAATTTAATGAATGTGTGTGGGGGTGGATTGACAGCCAAGAAAAAGCAACAACAAAAAAATTTAAAGATGGTGGGGATATGGTGGGGAAAAAAAACTTATGTTCGTTTTGTTTTCGTTTGAATCCAAATTTTTGAAACGAAAATTCCGAGTGAGTGAAAGAGAGAAAATTTATTCTAGAAACAAAAAACAAAGTAAGAAAGTCGAAATTGAAGCAAAAAAATCCTTAAAACTTGAAACGAAAAACAAAAACAAAAAAGACAGAATTAAAGTTTGTTTGAGAATCAAAAAACGAAACGAAACAGCATAAAAAAAACAAGATTAGAAATAGAGATTGATTAAAAGCAAAAGAATCGAAAATGAAAATGTTTGATTTCGAGAAAAGCTTCTGATTTTTTTTCTGTTTTCTTTTTCTCTTCTATGTTCTTTAAGCGAGAGATAAAGTAAATCAGTCGGTTCATTTAATTTCATTTTGTTTCGCAAGCAAGAAAGAGAGAGAGAGAGAGAGAGAGAGAGACAGAGAGAGAGAGAGAGAGAGAGAGAGAGAGAGAGAGAGAGAGAGAGAGAGAGAGAGAGAGAGAGAGAGAGAAATTGAAAACCAAAGAATATTTTGAAACAAAACGAACGAATCAAACGAAGAATATTTGACATTCAACGAAAAAAAATCGACTTTTGAATTCAGAGTTTTCTAATTCAAAAATTCATTGAAAATAATCGTTTTTTTTTTGTTCAAAGTGATTGATACAAACTAGCACACACAGAGAGAAAGAGAGAGACACTAAACTATTTTCATTTGGGAAAAAAAATCCAAATGATAATTCATTAATAACAATTAACTAAAATAGAAAAACATTTCAGTTTTTCCATGGTTTTGTGAATTGAAACCAATGAAAAATTAATCAGCCATTATTATTTTACTTTCCGTAAACTATTCTCTCTATCTCTCTCTTGATTTTCGAGAAATTTTCTCCATTTGGGACATTGATTTCATTGTTACCAAAATCAGTATCCATGAAGAATTTCAGATTTTATCAAAGAAATTTTTAAAATATAAAATTTTAAATCAAAAAAAAAAAAATCCATTTGAAATACAGTTTTATAATGATGATTGAATTACAAAACAAAAAGGTTGTTTATAAATAATTCAACAGCAGGAATGATCATCATCATCGTCGTCGTTGTCGTTGTTTTTCATTTGATGAAGATAATGTCATGTTACACAGGTCGATAGATCAGTGAAAAAAAAAGGTGAATCAAGCAGCAGTTAGGTCCTTTCATTCAATCATTAATTAATTACCGACGAACTTGCCCTTCTAATGATAAAATAACCGAAATGAACAAAATTAATAACCGAGATTTCCGTTCGGAAATTCGTTTATTCAAATTTGATATTTGTCATTACATTGTTTGAAAATTGAATAATTTTTTTTGTGAATGGGCGTGTTTTTCGTTTTGTTTTTCTGGGAAAATTTCCACTTGAAAATGATAATCACGATTTTACCAAATTCAAATTCATCATTTTCAATTGAATCATGTTGAAATTTGATGTAAAGTGGCGCCCTCTTGCATGGTTAACATACTTATTCTGTTATTGAATTTTCTTTTTGGAAAAACTAACCATTATTTTTTTTCTAATTTCGTTTTTCTTCTTTTTTTTATAAAAAAAAACCATTTAACCAGGTGAACAACAAACAAGCAGTACAATAACAATACGCTTAGAGCGACATCATCGTGGATTGATTATTGAATGTATAACGGAAAATTTACGTATACCAAATTCAGCTATACGTGATCAATTGATTATCGATGTTCAATGTAAGTTTTGTTTTTTGTTTTGTTTTTCATATGTTTTTTTAATGGCGCCAAACAACAACCAGATCATTTGTCATTTGAATGTTTGTTTTTTTTCTTTTGGTAAAAGCCAGAAATTTCCGGACAATTTCTTCACGATGATGATGATGATGAAAAATTACCTGAAAAGTTTTTTCAATCTTTTTTTTCGTGTGAAAATAATTGATTTTTTTTCTCCTTTCTTTCTTTCTTCCTTACCTGAATTTCTATCAGAAATCCAATTCTGTTGATATATGACGGTTGTGATGAATTTTTTTCTTTGCCATTTTTATCTTCTTTGTGATTCTTTTCAATTCCATATTCTTTATTTTTCAAAACCCGAAAAAAACCCGAAAAAAATAAATTAAAAATCAAACAACAAGAATCGATCATAATCATGTTTTTTTGGTGGCTCATTTATCACTTTTATTTCGAATGTTTCTTAAAAGAATCTCTTTTTGAAAAAAAAATCCTAACACTGGACATTTCATTATTCATTCTTTTCTTTTTTGGTCAGTTCTTTCTGCAAGATTCTCTTTCTCCTTTTCTCCTTATAGTTGTTAAGTTAGTTTTTCATTTTTTTTTGGCTATAGCATCCCTTCTAGGCAATCATCAAATGTTGTTGATGATGTTGTAATCCAATGGAAAACACCATGCAAACATACATTGAATTTTACTTTTTCTTTTGGTTGTTGTTGTTGTTGTTGTTGTTATTGTTTATCTTTTTCATTTCAAAAGAATTTACTTACTTACTTACTTAATATTTTCTTCTTCGTTGTCTATACGGCTCGAGGACATTTCAATGGAACGCACCAAGCACTGGTTAAAAGGTGTCCAAGGTTTTCTGTTGAAAGAAAATTTCCCAGCAACAAGAAAAGAATTCTGACCATTTTATTAGATGAATTATTTTTTTTTTTAATGTGGCTATTTTAACTCCCCCCCAAAAAATGATTGTCATCCAGAATAGCCATTAAGCTATTTTAACTGAAACAACAACAACAACAACAACAACAAAAAAAAAGATGTTTTATTTTCAATCAACAACCAAAAGAAATAAGAAAATGAAGTGTACCAAAAGTTTTCGAAAACTTTCCGAAGAACAAAAAAAAACTTTCAACTTTTTTTTTCTCTCTCTCTTCAGTTCAGTTTTAGTTTGGTTAGTTAGTTATCCTTGTTACTTTTCGTAAGAATCCATAAGATGATGATGATGATGTAAAGATGTGAAGATCCATTAGAGTTGTTGTTGTTGATTTTTGTTGTTGTTGTTGTCGTTTTTTTTTGTTGTTGTTGTTGTTTTTCATTTTATTTATACATGACATGATGATGATGATGATGATGATAACTTTATTATTATTTGATATTTTTTGATGATGATAATGATTCCAAAGAAGTGATGTGATGTGATGATGATGATGAAGAAGAATATTTTTCTCCACTTTTTTTCTGCTGAGTAATGTATATATTCTATTTCAAAAGCAAAAAAAAAAAAAAAAAAAAAAATAGAGAAAGAATTTGAAGAAAAAAAATTGAAATGTTTCGTTTACATTTTCAGTTTCAGTTTGGTTGGTTGGTTGGAAATCCATTTTTTATTTATGATTATCATTTGACTTTCTTCTCTTCGAAGTATGGAGAGAAAGAGAGAGAGAGAGAGAGAGAGAGAGAGAGAGAGAGAGAGAGAGAGAGAGAGAGAGAGAGAATATTGATGATTGAAACTTATGAACAATATCAATATTATGAATATTATGGATTTTCAATCATCATAAAATGATTATCGTTTGTTTGTTTGTTTGTTTGTTCAATGAGACTTGATAATGATTATCAAGAAAATTTGAAACAATGTTGTTGTTTAGGCTTTTTTTTTGTGCTGAACAAGCGTTTGATTGATTCCCCCCTTAGAAAAAAAACAGAATAATATTTGTAAATCGAAGGAAAGATCAATTTGGAAAATCGATTTTGGATAATTCTGAAATTTGTTTTTGAATTTGATTCAAAATTTTGAAAATGATCGAGCAAAAAAAAAAAAAAATGTCCCACACACATCATCCTGTGTTAAATTCATTTTTTATTTACTCATTTTTTCCAATTTGGTACAACAATAATCATATTGACAATGATAATATCTTTATTTCTCATTTTCCAAAAATTTCTTTATATTGTCAATTTTCTTCTTCTGCTGCTGATTTGTGCTGGGTGATGCTCCAAATCATCACTTTATTGCTACCAGAAAAATAATGATGATGATGATTGTTGTGTCTAGGATAGATGCTATACAGATAGCGAGAAAAACCCGAGAAAGTTTACTGGTAATTGGCAACAACAACAACAACAACAACAACAATGATCATCAACAATCATCATCATCATCATCAACGACAACGATGTGATCATCATCGAAGGCCATTTAAACACATATTTTACGCTTCAAATATGAATGAAAGAATTCCATTGTGTTAAATTTTCATTTTTTGGCTTTTTTTTATTATTCTCAAGAATTTTTTTTCGTCATATTTTTCTTCTCTCTCTCGTATTGATCACGAATTTTTCCAACTGAAATGGAATTACTTTTTCTTTTCTTAAATAACTTTTTTTTTGCTGTTGCTTACAGAATATCAGAATATCAGAATCCAGAATTATTATTGGAAATTTATTTATTTGTTCAAGGAAAAAGAGAAGACACAGAGATAGAGAGAGAAAGAAAATATTCCTTGTTCGATTCCTTGTTTTTTATTGACTCATATTCGATTCATTTATTAACAATGCAAGTGAAATTTTCCAGGGAAAATTTCTTTTGAATTTTTTTTTGTTTCGGACCCCCAAAATAACAATTTGCATCAAAAAATTGGCCAATTTTTTTTCTCCATTCCACTGTCTGCCTGGTAAATTTCAATTTATTTCGTAAAAAAATACGATGGTCATTTATTTTGCAGTTTTTTTTCAGTTTTTATTTTTGATTTTTGATTTTTTGGATTTCGCTCCCATTGTTATTGGTTGCGGGTTATTATTGGAAGGAAATATATTTCTGGTCTAGAAAAACCAAAAAAAAACCAACAAAAAGTTAACGACCTTAACCGATTATCACTCACTTTGTGGAATTTTCTAACCCCCCAAAAAAAACGCTGAACCATTTATATTTTGGGTAAACCGAAAAAATTCATAATGTCTTTTTTGTTGTTGTTGTTGTTTCGTCGAAGAAGAAGATTCTTTCATATTCAGACTTTATTATTGTTTTCAATGGCCGTCGTTTTCTTGAATCTTTACCATCTTGGAATCGATTCAATCATTTATCATAAATTTTTTTTCAAAACAAAACAAAAAAAAATCTTGGTTCAATAATCTTGAGATCTTCTCCATTGTCTTTGCCCATGTATAGTGTGTGTTTGTTGTGTGTGTGTTTGTGAATCGATCTTTGAAATGGAATTCAACAAAAATGGCAGTCCAAGGCTTTTTTCAACCACCATCATCATCAGCATCATTATTTCTTAATTTTCATTTTTTTACAGCTTTTTTCAGATTTTCTTTTTGCTGTTGTATTTTTTGGTGGAAGAATGGATAGTAGTGTCTTTATCGTGGAAAAATTTATTGATTCAATCAATCAATCGAATCAATTGATTTTGAAAAATTTTGTTTGGGAAACTTTTCAGAATTTTTTTTAAACAAAAAAAAACCTTTCCCAGAAATTTTCCGATCAGAAAAAAAAATCAAAACAGAAAAAAAAATTAGCTTCATTAACCTTTACACTACCATAATCATCATCATTTGTAAATCATCATCATTAGCCGGTTATATGAAAAAAATATCTAAACGAAATCTGTTTGTTGTTGTTGTTGTTTTTGTTGTTGTTGTTGTTGAATATCATTAGAAAAAAAAGAATGCAAGCAAATCATGATGATCATAATGATTATTTGGAGAATAAAAACTTATAACAGAAACTTGAAAAAGTCAAGCAAAAAAAGAAGAAAAAAATGAATGTACATTTTTCGTACGAAAATCATCATCATTATCATTATCACTGGTGATTCTGGTGAAAAGAAAAAACACACTCACAGAATATCCAGCGAAAAGAGAAATTCAAGACAATATTTATATGTAACAAAATCCAACAGACAAACAAACAAACAAACAACAAAAACAGATAGAGAAAAAAAAATGTTTGAAATTAATTTAGCGTAAAATTTTCATTCATTCATTCATTCATTTTATTTAGTTTAGTTTTCATTTTTTTGTTTTTCCTGATTTGATAAAATATGATGATTCCAGATGAATTATAGAATGGCTTGCTCTCTCTCTCTCTCTCTCTCTCTCTCTCTCTCTCTCTCTCTGTCCGAATGGATCCTGAGTGTTTATTATCATCATAGAAATTATGTTTTTTGTAGAAACATCATCCATATATTTTTTCTCTCTTCGTTTGCCTAATGATAAAACAATCATTATTACCCATTAAATGATGTTATTGTTTGTTTGTTTGGTATCATTTTGTTGTCGTTGTATTTGTTTTTTAGCCACTAAGCTAATTTAGTAAAAAAAAAGAAGACCTGGTTCAAGTTTGAACCTGGTGGTCATTTTTTTTCTAATAGTTTTTACAATCGAATCTCTGGTTATCATCATCATAAATTTCCAGGGAATTTCCTCGATTTTTATTTTGTTTTTTTGGAATGATTTTCTTGAATAATTTTTTTATTTATCTTTTGCAAAATTCTTATTCTTTGGCTTGTTTATTTCAATCAATATAGATCCACCACAAATGGAATTAAAATTAGGTGCACCATCATTATCATTGGATTCAATACAGGAAGGAATCGATATTTATTTTGATTGTCATATTGATTCAAATCCATTACCAACAACACCAATCACTTGGTTATTTAATGGTGAACCATTACAACCAGAGCCCGGTATGTTTTTTGTAATTTTTTTTTCAATTGTTTCCCGGAATATTTCTCATCTTTTTTTCCAGAAATATTTCCCCATTGATCATTTAGTTTTTCTTTTCACAACAAATTCTGTTTGACTTTTTACATTTTACATTTTATTTTATCAAAATTTTCGGCGTTTTTTTTTTTTGTTTTGTGTTCAATGAACAACGAAAATAAAATGAGCCGCCGTCAAAAAAAACGAGTGAAAAGAAAGAAAAAGTCAAAACAAAACAAAAACATTCAAACAAAAACAAAATCAGTGACAAAAACAAAATTCAAATTTCAAATTCTCAACACAGAGAAACAGAAAACAAAAATCGAATGAAAAAATACCAAACGATGAAAGATGGCAACGAAAAATGCTTCAACAACGAAAATTCAAACATTCTTTTTGTTTTCATTTTCCCAATGGAACAAATTCCCTTTGAAAAAAATTTGTATCATATTCTTTGAAGAAGAATAACGAAAACAACCAAATCATCAAACCAAAAAAAACCCGTTTTCATCACCTTACAAAGCCGAAGAGAAGAAACGAATCCCAAAAAAACTTATTACTTTTTTTTTCTTCTCCCAAAAAAAAGAGACATGCCGAATTGACTTTTTCTTTATTCTTTATTCTGTTTCCCGATCAAATCATCTTTATTTTCGTTTTTTTCTTTCTTTTCGACTTACTTTTACTTTTATTTTGACTTATTACTTTTACTTTTGGAATTATTATTATCCAATATTGTTATTACATGTAGCAGTAATAATTTTTTGCTGAATCGACACCAAAAAAAAAGTAGTTACGTAACTCAGTTACGCGCGTAACTTACCGACATTATTTTTACTTTCAAAAAACAGAAACGAAAAAAATTAAGTAGATCGAGATGGATTGTTTTTTTTCTTTTGCTTTCATCCTTTCAGGGAAATTTCTCAATTTCGCACAAGATCGACCTACTTAAATACTTACAAATTCTGTTGTAAAAATTGAACATTTAAAAAAAGTTTTCTAAGAAAAAATATGTTTTTCTTGCCGGATTTGATGACCGTTGTTGCTGCTGCTTATCGCTGAATTGATCATATCACAATTCAATCAATCAATCTAATCATGTTATCATCCGTGTTTACAGCCAAAAAAAATGTTTACAGAAATTTTTCTTAGTTAGTTAAAGATATTTGTTCAAATTTTTTTTTGAAACAACAAAAAAAAATTAAGTTAGTTATTAAGAACAAAAAGTAAAGAGAAATTTTTCGGAAAGCCGATAATAATATTATCATTCTTAAACTTTCGAAGAAACAAAAAAAGTAAATAATATTAAAGCGGAAAAGTTTTCATCATTTCATTTATTTTTGTTTGATCTTTTATTTTTCAAAAAACTTTACCAAAAATAAAATAAATTCTGAAATGAAAAAAAAAGAAAATTCCCGTAAAAGTTATTTGATGATGATGATGATGAAATACATCACATGATGATGATGATGATGATGTATGGAATTGATTGAAACAAAATGAAATGATTAATTCTTGAAAATTTATTTTCCTGGGAAAGTTTTCGGGAAAGATTTTTTAAAAGGAAATTTTCCGTGGAAAATTACCATGATTATCTAATTGGAAAAAAAATTTTCATTGAATTTCCAATTTTAAGCTTCGAAAAATATCAATTTTTTCTTCGATTACTTCAATATTGATTGAAATTGAAAACGAAAATTGAATATATATATGAAATATGATCTCTTTATCTCTCGAAGATCCAAAAACGAAACGAAATCAATTTTCAAATTATCATTTCATTTTTGGTCCATCGATTCATTTGATTTCCATTTGGTTATTTCAGAAAAAAAAAGAAATTTTGGAAAATTCCGGAAAATTATGAAAAATCTATCAATCATAATGATGATAAAGTTTCTCAGATTCATTGAATGCAGGAATGTATATCATTATTTATTCTTTTGATTTGATTACATCAATGAATTTTTTCAGCAAAAAACTGATTGAGTTTGGTCGCGATGATAATCGGTTATAAATAATATTGGTTTGGTGGTCGATATTGTGATATTGATGTAAAAAAATTATCCCAAAAAAGTGAAAGTATGTGTTTTTTTTTCTCCCCTGTCTTTGTCTGACTTTCTTAAGTTTTTCTCCAATTGAGTTTCAACATTTCTATACTATTCACACAAGGGACCATTCATCTTTATTTTTTATTCAAGTTTTTTTTCCCTGGAAATTTTCCCAGAATGTAGCTGTTTTTTCGTTCTTTATTCATTCTCAATGTTTTTTTTCTCCAAGTTTTTTTTTTCTTTTTTTTTTTTGTTTCTGAAAAAATCAAAGAAAATCAAATTGGCAGACATAGTCAGAGTAAGTGAGTTAATCTATTCCATTATGATGATGATGATGGTTGTTGTTGTTGTTGTTTAGCTTGAAAAAAAAGATACTTTTCATTCGCGGTAATAGTTTTTTTTAGTTTTCGGTAATGGAAGTTTGGAATTTCTCTCTCCCCTCCAAAATTGAAACGAAAACAACAACCGAAAACCAAACAAAAATGTAGGAAGAATTCTGTATTCTGGATTCTGGAAATAGAAATTTCATTAAATTAAATCAAAACAAAACAAGTCGAAATAGAAATACAGATAAAGTGAATACCGATTTAGATAAGTAATCGAGAGAAAGTTTACGAAAACCATTTCAAATTTGTTTTCAATTTGTTTTTGTTGTTTTCTGTTCTTTTCGTTGTTGTTGTTGTTGTTGTGGTTTCTATTTTAAGATTCTGGAGATTCTGTATGATAAAATTCTTGTCATCATTTTATTTGACAATAATGATGATAATGGTAATGGTAATGATTGAATAAAAGTATTTTTTTTCCTCCGTTAATCCATCTAATTGATTCTATGATGATGACAATGTTTTTTTTCTTTCAAAAATCAATTATTCCGGGAAAATTTCCCGGAGAAACTTTCCAGCAACGTTTTTTTTCTCTTTCTTTTTCTTTTCATTCATTCATTCATTCAAATTGTTGATGATTTCATTTCTTCTTTTTTTCATCAACCCTTTTCTTTTCTCCTTCTTATCTCAATTATTTCAATGAGTATTTTTTTTCACTGAATTTCATTGACAATCGTTTATTATTATTTTCTTTTCATGACAATTTTTTTTGGGTAATATCATCATTATCATCGTTAGCATCATGACTAATTCAATCGAATTATATAACCCATTCACATAGAGAGAGAGAGAGAGAGAGAGAGAGAGAGAGAGAGAGAGAGAGAGAGAGAGAGAGAGAGAGAGAGAGAGAGAGAGAGAGAGAGAGAGAGAGAGAGAGAGAGAGAGAGAGAGAGAGAGAGAGAGAGATAAAAAGAGAGAATTGCAAAATATTTTCGGAAATATTTCTCAATTGTCCGTTCTCTATTCAAATTGAATTGAATTGAATGAATGAATTTTTTTTCCCGAGAATTAATTCTTTGTCAATTCAAATTCTTTGTGTGCGCAACAAAAAATTTTTTCCCAAATGAAATATTGAAATATTCATTCAACCAATTCGTTTTCTCTTATTCTTTTTCTTCTTATTCTTCTTTACCATTTTCTCAAATGAAAATCATTTTCATTTGTGGCTTTTTTCAGCATTCGATTCAATTCAATTCATTTCCATTGTTTGCCCGTTTTATTTTTTCCTTCTTCTTCAATGCTAAATAAATGATCAGACTAATTTTTTTTCATTCAATTTTGGAACAAGCAAAAATGATATTTGTCAATTTCGAATAAAATGAGAGCAAGAAAAACAATGTAAAGGAAATTTCCGGCAATTTTTTTTCGAAAAACTTTTTTGGAAATTTTTTTCCTTGGTTTCATTTCCAGTCACATCATCATTAACATCATCATCATCAACAAACAAAAGTGTTCATCACACCAAAATTTAATCGATGTTAACCGATGTTTTCACATCGTCTTTTTTTTAAAAAAAAGAATGGCCATTTCCATCAACCAACAAAACAAAAAAAAAAAAAAAAAAATGATGCGGCAAAACGATGAATGTCACACACCACCATTGTTTAGTTTAGTTTTTATTGATCGATTTTCATTTGCCTTCCCTTGTCATCCTTCCTGGGTTAAATTTTGATTTTTTTTCAAAAAAAAATCTCCAATGAACCACCACTATATGCACACGTTTTGTTTTGAAAAACAAAAATGTCATTTTTATCAGCCAACAACCAATGGTGGATAGAGACAAAAACAAAACTTTCATCGTATGAATGTGATGAAAGCATCATATAAACTGGGAAAATTTTTCGGGAAAAGCCTGACAAAAAACAACAAAATCGATCGTTTTCTTTCATTCATTCAAATTTTTCCCTTTTGTTTTGTTTCGGACAACAAAAGATTTCTACAAAACAAAAAGCAAAAAACAGTCAGGAAATGGACAAGAATTGTTGTTGTTGTTGTTGTTGATTTGCTTCAATCAATGTTCAATTTGTGTGTGTGTGTGTTTTGTTGTGTTTAGCTGATGATGATGATGATGATGATGATAATGATCTTGTTGTTAATGATAATGATGCTCTAACAACAACAACAACAACAACAACAACAATGTTTATTTATTTTTGCTACTGCTGCTGCTGCTGTTTTGATGAAAAACATTATGGATGATGATGCGACATTTTATGGAAAATTAAAAAAAAAATTCATTTGAATGATGGTGGTGGTGGTTGTGAATTTCTTCTCATCGGATACGGAAATGTTTCTGTTTTGCCTTCATTTCAGAATGTTTCAGTATTTTTTTTTCACTTCGTTTAGTTTCTCAAAAATAATCAAAAGAAAGAAAAATGTTCCTGAAAATGTTTTTCTGAAAATGTTTTCCGGAAAATTTTTTTATAAGATTTTTTTTTACTTGCTTGTTTGCCCCCTAACAACAACTAATGAGAATTTGATTTTCCGGAAAAATTTCCAAAAAAAAATTCAAATTTAAAAATGCCTTTAAACCATTTTTCACCAGTGTCTTCGTTGTTCATTTCCCTAATGATTATTATTATTATTATTATCGATAAAATTCAATATTTTTTTTTCTTGCCAACATTTTTGTCGAGTACAATATTTCTTCAACAACCCAAAAAAAAATTCAACAATGTTTAATTATCATTATCAATGATGATGATGATGATGTTCAGAAATTTTCCCGGAAAAAACTAAACTAAATTGATTTAAAATAATTTTTTATTCCCAGTCTGCTGCTTCTCGTTTAGTTTGGTTAGTCTGGTGGTGGGATGGTGGGGTTAAATATTTTTTTTGGAAAAATTCGGTCAACCAGGAAAAAAAACTTTATGATAAATTCAATTTCCGGAAAATTTCCCATATTTTATCATCATCATCATCATCGTTTAATGCGCCTAGTTGAACAGACAGAATATATCAGAATATTCTTTCCATTTTCATTTCACATTTTGACAGGCCACAAAATGTTTGATATCCACACATCATTGGGGTTATTATCATCAATTTGAAATTCTTGTTTTGAATTTTTTTTTTCGAAAAAAATCATTTTCTTTCCGAGAAAATTTTCTCAAAAAAAAAAATGATAATACCCCAAAATGGTGCTTAATGGTTTATTTTTTTTATGTTTTTCATTTTCTGTTATCAAATTCATAACCCTGTAAAGAATTTGAAAATGATAAATTACTTCAAAATTCAAACAGAATGAATTTTCACTTTTGTCGATATTCATTATATACATATGGAAAGAGAGAAAGAATATTCTGGGCAGCAGAACAAACATGAACAACGACAACAAAAACAACCAGAGAATATTCTGCGGATGTTCCGTTTACGTAAGGAAATACATCACAACGGTGATGACAACTCCGGAATGATAAACGAAACCGAAAAAATCCAAAACCGAAAATCAAATAATAATAATAATTTCGACCCGGAAGATATCGAATTGAATTGAATGTATGATGATGATGATTGTGTTGGAGGGAGTGAAGGAGGGAGGATGTCGAACAAAACAAAAAAAAAAAAAGATTAGTAATGATAGGATACGGGTTACTATTTTTGGATTTTTCTCTTGTTTCTGTTTTGTTACTTCCAAACGACAAAACCATTACAAACAATCGTTTTCTAACATAACCTTTTTTTTTCTCGTGGAATATTCTTTAAAACAGATTCTGTTCTGATAATTTATCATCGAAATAAAGAAGGAGAAAAAAACATAGAATTTTTTGAAATTTTCAAAAAAAATTTTGCTGAAACAAAATGAAAAAGTTCCGTTTTCTTGTTTTCTTCACACAATTTCCGAATGTTAAACTATAGGTTTTTTTTTAGTTGGTTAAATAATGATAATGGCAGGCTGAAATGATGAAAAAATGTTGCTGAAAAATTTTCCATTTTTTTTTCTTTTGGATTTTCCGGTTTTTCATTTCACTGGCAAATGATGATTATAATCATCATTTATTTTCTCGGATTTTTCTAGTGAATTCAGTGAATACAAACACATACACAGGAAACAAACATTTTTTTTCTCGGTTACATTTAATGACATGAATATAATTTTATCGGGTAAATCCGTTTTCTCGGGTAAAATCCGTTTAGTTAACTTGTTGCAAGCGGAAAAAAATCGAACGTTTTTCTTTTTCGAACGTTTTCGATTTCGAACGCTCCTCTACTTCGAACGTTTTTCTATTTCAAACGTTTTCGATTTCGAACGTCTTTTGCGTTTCGAACTTTCCTCTACTTCGAACGTTTTTCTATTTCGAACGTTCCTCTACTTCGAACTTTTTTCTTGTTTCGAACTTTCTTTTTGTTTCGAACGTTTTCTTTGGTTTATTGTATGTTGGCTGAAATGTTGAATGCAAGTCATCATTGAGCAATCGTCTTCCGAATGGTGTATTGCTTAATTTACATCTCGATAAAAAATATTTTTTCGATAAAATTAAAATTTTAACTGTTCGATAAATACATCTTTCGAATTTTTTAATATTTAAAATCATCATATTCATATCAACTGATAAAAAAATTTCTTTACAAATATCCAACATACATCATTTGAAAGAAAACATCAATTTTTCAAAAAATGGGCAATAAAATATAGAAGTACTAGATACAAGACTTGGCACTGTGTCATCAATACCATCAGGCAACAATCGTCTAATGAACAAACCAAAGTGACACATCAAGAAAATTCACATTTGTGGATCGCCGAAAACATACTGGTGAAAACTCATTTTGAACCCTTTTCTTTCGGAGTTTCATTTCAAAATTGAAAGAGAATGAATTAATTTTACCTGTAAAGAGCTTTCAGCCTTGTTTCTTTTAATTTATCATTTTTGAATATTTATTTGAAAGGTAGAAAATTCACAGTTTTTACCGATCATCGTCCATTAGTAAGTGCTTTGTTAACCAAACACTAAACGTTGAAACTCAACTTTGAAAAATGACGCTACACTATTATTTTGACCAAATAAAAAAAAAAATAAAATGTTTAAATTCAATTCGATTCAATAAAAAATTTTTTTTTTTCGTTTGTTTTGTAATTCTCATTTCTCATTGTAATTATGATTGTTTTCGGAAACTTTTTTTCTACCAGAAAAAGTTTCCGAAAAACTGTACAATTCACTGACTTTGTCCATTTAACCAAAAAAACCCGAAAAAAAAACCAATCAAAAAACGACAAATACACCAAGTGAATGTCAAAGTTATTTTGTGTGTGGGGAGGGAAAGAAATTTTTTTTTGGGCAAAACAAGATGTCAAATGCTTTGCTAGTTTGTTTGTCATTTACAAAACCAAACAAACAAACCAAAAACCTCCGCACACACACAAAAATAGTTTTCATTCCTTCCACTTGAACGAAGCGTAACATCATCATTATCATCAGGATGATAATGATGACATTAAAGCAAATGGTAAAAAAGAAATCAAAAAAAACGACGAAAATTGACAGGTTTTTTGTCATTTTTGGTTTGGTTTGGTTGATTTTAGCTGTTTTTTTTATTGCTTCCTGCTTTTTTTTCTGTTGATTCGATTTTGTTTGAGAAAGTTTTCCATTAAAGAAAAAAAAAAATTACTGGGAAAATTTCCTTCCATTTAACTTTGTCAAATCATAATCATAATAGTAATTACCCGATATGGACGATTTGATTCAGGGAGAGAAAAAAAATTGCTACATTTTATATTTTCCAAATCCCCCTCTCCTCCCCTCCCCCACATTACCACCCAACCACCACCACTTACCTCCTGTGATGATAAAGTCAATCCTATTTGATCCAACAGCCAAAAAAAAAGAAGAAAAGTTTCCAAAATCATCCAAGTAGAAGAAAAGAAAAAATTGAAAGTTTCTGGCAATTTTCCTTTTTCTCTCTCTCTCACTATAAATAGAGAGAAATCAAATTGAGAAAAACAAAACAAAACTAAACAAAATTCTTTCAACTAAAACAAACAGCAGCAGCAGCAGCAGCAGTAATGTACCAGAATCGAGAAAAAAAAAGATATTTTCAAAATTCAATTTTTCAATTTTCACAACAATCAAACGAACTGAAATAAAATTTTTAGCCATTTTGTTTTTGTTTGACCAATTTTGTTTTTGTTTTTGATGATGATGATTGAAAAAAAGCTCTTTTAAAATGTAGCTAATTTTCTGTGAAAATTTCATTTTTTTTTCCGGGAAAATTTCCCATTTCTTTTTCCACCCCACTCTCGCCTACCGTAAAAATAATGTACAAAAACAGAAGAAAGAATGAAAATTTCTATTTGATAACCAACGACAATTTCGGTCTACTTTATTGATCAGAAAAAAATATTTTGAAAGATTTACCGTTTCTGTTTCTGTTGTCGTTAATGTTGTTGTTGTTGATTTTCAATTTGTCTGATTTTCTCGATTCGGTGTTTTCGAGAGCGAGAGAGAGCCTATTCAATTTGACAATTTTACAAACCTGTGTCACATTTGGCAAATCATTTTTCAATTGCCCGAGAGTTTTTTTTTCTCGTTTTTTTTTGTATTTTACAAATTTCCAAAAAAATGATGATAATGATGATGGCCAGTTGCTTGGGCAACATATTTTCCATTGTCTCTTTGTTTGTCGATTTGAAAAATTTCATAGTTTGTTGAATTTCTCAGTTGAACATTCAGTTGAATATCCTCAAAAAATAAATAAAATATCGAATTGCAAATTGGGAAAAAAAAGTTTTTCTCGATTTTCTCTCGAAATTTGCATTCCAAAACCAAATTCATTTTTTTCTTTGGTTGAATAAAACAAACAAACAATAATGGTCAGTGTTTCTTGGTCAGTGTTCAAAAAAAGAAGATAAAAGTAAATATCCATCCCTGATGATTATGATGATCGGTGATAAAAGAAAACTAATGTTGTTTTGTTTGGTTTTTTGTTTTCTCGGTTTTAGTTTTGGTTTGGTTAGTTAGAGAAAACAAAAAACAAAAAAAATCAATCAATCAAAATCGATCAATCAAATTTTTTTTTCAGGAGTTTCGATCAGTTTTTGTTTCGTTCGATTCTTCTTGTTCGATTATTCTTCTTGTTCGATTCCAAAACCATAATAATAATTCACGTGATTCTTGATCGTAATTCAAAATTCCAAAATTGAATTGATGTGGTTTTCTCTTTCTTTCTGTTTCTCTCATTCAGAACAGAATCTATAGAATCTACAGAATTTCTTTGCCCACACAATGTTACTCAAAAAAAAACAAAAAATTTTTTCATTCAATATTCGATTCAAACCACAGAAAAACTACAAACTACAAAAGAAAAAATCAATTAGTAATCAACGAAAGGCAAATGAAGAATATATGTTATATAAAAAAAATGATTGATCAAATTCTAACACCGACCACCACCAACAATATAGACATAAATAGCATCCATAAAGTTCTGAACAATAACTTTTTGTTTTTGTGCAAACTTGCAATATGTACATCCTCCCCAAAAAAAATCCCAGAATCCATGGATTGTTCAATTGATTCACTTTGCTTTTCGATTTTTCTCAACACACTTTCCAATCATTCATTTTTCATTTTTTCATTTTTCATCTTGATTTTCGATAATCATTATTATCATCATAAACATCGATTGTATCGATTAAATCGATATTTGACAACCACAAAATCAACTATTTCGACACACACGAGAGTTATTCAAACGTTTTATTATTATTATTATTAACTGGATTCTTATCTAAACAATGTTTCCTTATTTCTTTTGATGATAAAATCATTGTTGTTGTTGTTGATTGGCTTAAATATTATTATTATTATTTATCGATACTTTCAACCGAAATTGATGTTTCTTCGCTCTCTCTCTCTCCTTCTGTCATCAAATATTTGGCTTTCTAGTCTAGTTTTTTTTTTTTTTTTGGTTTTTGGTTATTTAATATGTCTTGTATACGTTAAGATTACTTTACTTTATACTTATCAATATTACTTACTTACATTGAGAAGAGAAGGTTACTCAATCAGCCACAACCAACATACGCCATACATTATTCTACAATTTAGGTCGTCATCGTCGTTTACATCGATTACCAATTTCTTTTCTTTTTCTTTTGATTTTTTTTTCTTTATTCTTGCTTTCATTACATCACCACCACCTACCATCATCATCATCATTTTCACCAAAAAAAAAAATTCAAACAAACAAACATTGAAAGAAAGAAAGAAAAAGCCAAAATAACATTGATAAATGATACTAATGAATACCAACCAGCCAGCCAGCCAAATACAAACATCAGCAAGCAAAATACACACAAGACACACAACAGGCAGGCACACTTTTAATGAAACCAAAATGAAAAAAAAAGTCAAATGAAAAAAAAAGCCCAAAATGAAAACGATACATTTTCGCTTTGCCCAAAAAGAAAAAAAAACAATAATAATAATGTCGTCGTTTGGTTGTTGAAAGAAATTTTTTCTTTTTTCTTTCGATGAAAGTTTCTTTCGTTTTTTTTCACAAAATAAATAAAGAAAAAACTGGTCTAGGAACCAAAGAAAATGTGTCGTAGTCGAATGTCGATATAGTCGATATATTGAGGTTTGATAAATGAATGAATTAATTAATAATGATTTTTTTTCGTTCTTGGAAAAGTGGAAAAACCAATCAAAACAATAATAATAATAATTTTTAGGAACCACTATAGTTTCTGTATATTCAGAAATTTTCCCGGGAAAATATAAATTTCCATAAAGTTTTCCCAGATTTTTGGTTGTTTTTGTTTTCTTGCAAAAAAAATTAACCTTACCTAAGCACGAATAAATGACCATTTGAGAAATTCATTAAGTTTTTCTTTTTCTTTTTTGGTTTAATCTTGAAAGAAAGTCTAAAATTAATGATTTTTGTTTACAACTGAATCTGGAAATATTTCTGGTTTCTGGCAACTTTCTTTCTCTCTCAAACATTTTCCGTTTTGTTTTGTTGTTCTGGCATTTTTTTTCTTCTCACTTCTCCATAACATCTTTCTTTCTTTTTGTTACTTAAAGATTCAAAGAGATATTCGGTGTTGAAATTAGTTTTTGTTTCTCTGTTTTTTGCCATGAAACAATTTTTTGGTAAATCTCAAAAAAATTTGTTTTTTCCATTGAAAAACAAACAAACAGCAGAATTTTTTTTGCTGCTGATTTCATAAAAATAGATAAAACCAATGGAATGTGTGTGTTTATTTATTCAAAACTAACTGGCAGAAAAAAAAGAAGAAAAAGAAAAGTTTCCAAGTTGAAAAACAGCAACTTTCCAGAAAATTTTTTTTCATTATCTCACTTTACTTTACTTTTTTTTTTTAGCAAATTCTGCCATGGCAGAAAATTGAAAAATTGAACAAAAAACAAAATTATCATGTGACTCATTTTTCATTCAAATTTTGGCTATTTTTCATTTTTTTCTTTCTTTTTGTTTTTCTTTCTTTCTTTTTTCAAAAACTAACGAAATGGTGAAATACGGAACGGAACGTAACAAACGTAACGCTCTACAGGAATAATTGAAAGCAATCAATCATTAGTATTACAACGTGTACAACGTTGGCGTAATGGTACATATCAATGTCAATGTTCAAATCAACAAGGACAATCATTAAGTAATCAATTAAAATTGGATATTAAATTTGCACCTGTTTGTCGTTATCCATATACGTAAGTCTATCTATTTTTTCTGTAGAATTTCATTACTTTTTTTACCGATAATTTGTGTGAAAAAAGTAAAGAATTTAATCATCATCATCATCAAAAGAAAGTATCTGTTATGTTAAAATAGCCGCTATTTTCAGAAAAATGAATTTTTTGTTTTTTCGTTTTTTTCTGTATTTCATGTTTAGAATTTTAAACATTTCATATATTCTATTTACAGCGAAAAAAAAAACAGAGAATATTCTTGAATTGAATTTGGAATCCAGAATTTTCTGAATGAAATTCTTTGTTGTTTTTCTTGGTATAACCAGAATATTTAGTAGGTTCGATGTTTGTTGAATGCTGTCCACTGAATTTGAATTTTTCTTTCTTTCTTTTTTCATTCATTCATTCAAGAATTTTTTCCCGAAAGAATTTATTCAACTGGTCAAACTTGTGTGTGTGTGTGTATCATCACACTGTATCAATATTTTTCTCGAGTGAAAAACTTGCAGAATATTCTTTCTTCTTCGGAAAATTTGATTTTCAAATTTGTTGTTGTTGTTGTTGTCATCGATACTTTCGATTCTTGAAAAGAAAAGAAAATAATTTTAAAATTCAAATCAAACATTTTTCAATAAAATTCATTGGAAAAAAAAATTCGTTACATCATTGAACAAACAACAACAACAACAACAGAATTCAATTGTGATAATAGTGTGATTTTTCCGTTTCGTTTCGTTTTTCGGTAATGAAAACATGTGTAAAGAATTCTTGATGATGATCGCAGAGAGAGAGAGAGAGAGAGAGAGAGAGAGAGAGAGAGAGAGTGAGAGTGATCAATTGATCGATCGATAACAATCACATTGTCGAACACAGTGTCAGGTTGGTTGGTCGGTTACATTGAATTTTGAAAATTCTTGAAGGAAAAAAAATTTTTTTTTCAATTTCAAAAGTTTTGAATTTTAATTTTTTTTTTTTTTTTTTTTGAAGTTTTCTTTTCCATGATTTATTTATTTAAAACTTTAAAATTCGAATGAATGAATGAAATTATTAAACTTGTGATGCGGATGATGATGATGACCAATTGGACATTGGTCAAAAGAAAAATACTAAACAAAAACTAAACATAAAAAACAAACATTGAAATTTTCTAAAGAATTTTTTCCATTTTTTTTTGTTTGTTGTTGTTCAAAATTCTTTAGCTTTTTTTTGAAGAATTTTTCTAAGAATTTAATGTTTTGAACATCATCAATTCACCTTTCTTATTTTCATTTTTGTCCCATGTTGTTTTTGTTGTTGTTGTCCAATCCATTTGTTTGTTTGTTTGTGTAAATAACATTTTTCATTCATTTTTTTCTTATCAAAGTTTTCTTTATTTCCTAACAAACAAACTTACCCGATCAGAATCAGAATCCAGAATCCTAACGGCACTGTTATTCGCCAGTCTCCATCGAAAACAACAACAGAATATTCATATTTTTGTTGTTCCAGAAACGTCAAATGTTGTTGTTTCTTTGGACCAAAAAAATGAAAGAAAGAAAGAAATGAAAAATATGTCGGTAAATGATGATGATTACCGATTACGCTGATGATGATGATGATGATGACAAGAACAGAATATTCTCGTTTTTTTTTCTTGTTCCGTTTATACAATGAAAGTAGCAGTAGTTTGCTTATGGTTTTTTTTTTGAATAATAAATAACCAACAAAAAAATAGGAAATTATTATTCTGTTGTTGTTGTTGTTGTTGTTTGTTTGTTACCCGATTATAAATCTATAACGGAAAAATGAAATAATAATAATAATAATAGCTTAGTGTTGTTGTTGTTGTTGTCGTTTTTTTTTTCTCGTAACAACAACAACAACAACAACGATGTATATCATCATATCAATTATCATTACATAGTGTGCGGTGTTTGCTTTTGCCGTTGACATATTGCCTTAGTCGTAGATTTATTTTGTTGTTGTTGTTTATTGCATCCGAAAATAATCCAACCAAATAACAACAACAACAACAAACAGCAACAACAACAAAAATCATAAACCATAAGTATCGGTGACCACCAAAAGATGCTTATTTACATAAAGTTTTTTTTTTCTTAGTTTTGTTCGGTAAACAAAAAATGTTTGATCACTATATTCATGAATTCTTGGAAATTTTCCGGGAAACTTTCTCCGCTTTGTTTTGTTTGTTAATAGAAAAAGTTTTTTTCGCAACAAATGATGACATTTTAAGATGAAAACTTTTTTTGGCTGTGTTCGTGTTGGTTAATGTTTTGTTGATTATCAAACATTAAGAAATGATTATCATTTCAAAAAAAACACAGAATTTTGTTTTTCACTAAATTTAACACTGCTTTATCACAATTGGATGATTTTCTCGTTTTGTAAAACGAGAAAAAGATTAGAATTTTTGTCGGTGGTGTTTATTTAGCCAAATATTTCCATCATCATCATCAGCCAACATCAGTGAAAATAGTGCAGAAAATCATTATTTTTTTCTCTCTCTCAAAAATGATGAAATTCAATCAGGTAATTACTGTACGATGCAAAATTTCATTCCCAAAGCACTATTTACACCCGAACAGCAACAAAAATCAAAATTTAATCTCAATTTTCATTCGAAAAAAAGGTGATTTATTTTTTTCAAAACGAAAAAAAATTTCGATCAAAATTTTCGGTTTCTGTTTTTTTGATTACAGGTAATCTTCCAAATACTGTGTTCCAATCAATATATAATCAAAAAAACAGAGAAAAAAATGGAGAAATTCTCAAATTTCTTCTTTTTTCCCGATCATTTTTCTCTTTTCACCGAAGATAATTACCGAAATCGAAAATCGAAAAATCGAAATTTGATAAAAAAATTTTTTTGTTCAATCAGAATTTTTTTTCTAAAAGTCAAAAAACAAAATTGGAAAGTTTTTCCTCTTTTTCTCGAAAAACCAAATAACCGAGAAACTGGGAAATACCGAAAAGAAGAAAATTAGGTCGACAAAATTTCGGGAGAGAGAGAGAGAAATTTGTCCATTTCGGACACGGTTTTAACTTTTTTTTTAAGAAATTGGTCAAAACTTTAACACAAAACATCCGTTTGAAAGAAGTTTTCTTGTAATTGTTGGGGGGGATAACCTCTTCTTCTTCTTTCATTAATCAATATTCATTTGAAGCAAGAAAAGAAATGAAGAAACTTTTTTAAAAAGCTGTTTTTTATTTCATTTCGACCGCACATTTTGTTGAAATGTCTTTCTGGAATGTTTCTTTTCCTCCATGTAATGTAATTGTCCATTTTTTTCAACTATTTCTACCCCAAATCTGGTCAATAAATGATGTGCTTTAATAACTTTATAATAACAATAATTATTATTATCTGATTCTTTCATTTGATTCTGGTCATCATTGTAAAATCATCATTCTATATTTAATCCCCATCCAATCGTTTGTTCGTTTTTCATTTCATTTTTCTGGAAACTTTCTCTTTTTGATTCCAAGAAGCCAATTGTGAAAAAATGATCGAAAAAACATGTTTTTTGTTTCTTTCAATTCCTTTTGCTTTTCTTTGATAATGATGATAAAATTGGTCCAGATTCTTTTCTTTTGCGATTTTTCATTTCTTAACAACCAAAATAAAAAATAAACGATTTTTTTCATCTAATTTTTTTATCTTTTAAAACGTTTCTTCTTCTTCTTCTTATAATAATAATCATATAGATTGATTTATGGTCTACAATTGAACGAAATCATACAGATTATTTGTGAAATCGATTCTCGTCCTAATACGGATATTACATTTCAATGGCGTTTTGAAAAACATACTAATTTAGCCAATTTTATTGTGATCAATAAAACCAAGTAAGTAAAAGTTTTGTGTGTGTGTGTGTGTACAACCTTTTGTTATCTTTATCTTTTGGCTGCTGCTTCTGCTTTTGCTTGTTTCTGCTTGCTATCAATCTTTATAATCTACAGAATCAGAAACCAACAAAGAAGAAGATGAAAAAAACAGAATCCAAGTTGACAAGAATAGTGATAATCAAAATGATTATAGTAATAATAAAAAAAATATATTAACCCAAAACATAACATAGAAACATGGCCAGAATCTTGTTTATGATTCTTTCAAAAATTGTAAAAAACAGAAACAAAATTTCGAAAGAATTGCTGTTAATGTGTGTTTTATTTCGGAAATTTTCCGGAATTTTGTTTTCTGTCAAAATTTACTGAAAATTTTCTCAATTTTTTTCTTAAATCATGAAATCAATAGATCAATATTAGAATATGTACCAAGACAACGTGATCAATATGGCCTTATTGAATGTACAGCAAAAAATTCAATCGGTATTCAACGTGAACCATGCCGGTATTTAATTGTACCGGTTACAAATCCATATTTTCCATATGAATGTTTGGTTTCAAATCAAAGTGATTCAACATTATCTATACGTTGTGATGGATCATTATCATCATCATCATCATCATCGATGACTAATCAATCGAATTTGATCGATAAAGAATCATTAATATCAACCGATAAACATTCCTCATCAACATGGTCAACATCTAATCATCATGGTCATCATCGTGATGATGAAGAATCCGATGAAATCTATACGGGAGATTCTGATGATAATTCCGATGATGACCAGGATGATGATCAAAAAACAACGACCAGACTGAAATATAATCAAAGTTATCGTAAACAAAAATTCAAACATCATTTTGATTCTTCATTAGCAGCAGCAGCTAATCTAACTACAACCGATATTTATTCATTGTATTTTGCACCGGATCTACAATCACAATCGACAACCGGTAACAACGATGATGGTCAATCATCAGTTGATGGTGGTGGCCAATCAATCAAAATGACATATCGTAATGGTATTGGTCCTTATCCAACAACAACAACAACAATGACCGGTAATTTACAACAACAACAACGTGCTGTTGCTGTTCAATCATCAATATTATTTCTAAATGAATTAGTACCAAAATTTAATTCACATTCATTAAATCAACAACCACATCTATTAGTTTATCCACCAACATATTATATTTGTGAAATTTATTCACTTTTACCTAGGCCAACATTGATAAAGGTAAATTTTCTATTTTTGGAAAGTTTATCAGGAAAATTTTTCACTTTTTTTCGTTTTCTCGAAATATTTCCAGAATCTAACAATCGATGCAATCGATAAACGTATTATGAATCCATTATTAAATGGTAGTTTTAGTTTTTTAATCAATGATTTACCATCAAACACTCCGATACGTTTGAATATTTATGCACAAAATAATCGTAAACGATCACCAATACAAATTGAATTGCAAGCAAAAACATTACGTGCAGCTGAACGTCGTATTGATTTTGGTGAACATCATCAAAGTCATGATCAACATTCGACTATTTCAACAGCACGTGGCAGCGGTAACGGTATTCGTAAAACATCATCATTTTTTGATGAATTATTCGGTGGTTATGGCCGTTTTCGTAATAAACATATGGTTGTTGGTTTAATAATATCAACGGTTATTATAACGGTTATTATTGCTTTAATATTGATTACGATTGCAATTTTACGTTCCAAATATCAACAACAACAACAAAATACCCGTTATCAAGGACATCATTTGAATGATGAAAATTTGTTGACGTCAAACAACAGTAATGGAAGAATAAAACAAACAACAACAACAACAAACGTTGAAGAAATGAATACTGCTAATGATGATGGTAATAATGAATTTATTATGTTGAATGATAAAATGATACATATTACAAATAAACAACAACAACAACAACAACAAAACAATTTAGAAGATTCAACAACAACAACAACAATGATGATAACAATGATGGTTGGACAGAAACAAAATTCCTCTGTTATTGGCAGCAATGGTGGTGGTGGATTATTTAAACGAAAAAATCATCAACAGCAAAAATTGTCACGTTCAAATCAAAGTTTGAATAACCAGAATATTGTTGAAACAACATTTCTAACTAATGAAAATACTGATGATAATCAGGAACAGAATAATGATGATGACGACGATGAGGTTGCCATTGACAATCATCATCATCATCATCATCATATTTGTAATAATCAAATGGATTTAGTGGAATTTTCTGCTGCTACAACAGGGAATAATAATGATTATGGAATGAATCTTATTGATGATGATAATTCAATGTGTTCGGATAATCAACTTTTACAACAACACCATCAACAACAACAACAACAAATCGATAATGATCCGATTGATAATCATCATCAATATTATAAATCTATTTTAACAGCAGCATCTGCTAAAAGAACATCTATAACAGGGTTAACATCACATCATTCAACTACTGCTGCACAGCCACCACCACCAAATTATTATGATTTAAATCTAACATCTGAAACATCAGCATCTTCGGATTCGATTCAAACTAATCAACCAGCCGGTTATGTAAATATTTTATCAACAACAACCGGACAACCTGGTCAACCTGGACAACAACAACAACCACCAGATATTATTCAAAATGTTTTATATCAACAACAACAACAACAACAACATAATCAGGAATTTTTTGATACAATTTTATTTGGTCATGTTAACTCAACCAACACTAATACCACTACAGCCGTCGCCAGCAATAATAATCAAACAACAAATTGTCCGGATCAACTTTCAGGTTAGTTTGAATTAACCCGAAAACCTATTTCAGTTTGTAAATAATTATTATTATTATTCGTTGGTTATTTTTTCACAAAAATAATAATAATAATAATAATGATTTTGATTGCCAAATGGTTAATGATTATTCTTTTTTTCTGTGTTTGTTTGTTTTTGATGATAATCATAATGGTGGTTGGTTATTATGGTTGATTATGGTTAGTTACAATGTTATTCATCATCATCATCATCATTATTCCCACCACCATTATCCCCACCGCCATATGTTCAATATTATTATTAATTTCCCCACCATCATCCCACCCCCATATAAACATTATAAATAAATGATTAGCACCAATCAATTTGGATCACCGAATGACAAGCGAAATTCCATACATTGCAAACAAAAAAGTCTATGGATAACCATAGACTCGTGGGAATTATTTTAAAACTGAAAAACTGTCTGTAAAATTACCTGTAATGATTGTTTAAAAGGACCATTTAGATTTTTTTCCCCTGGATTTTTCCGAGCTTTGGTAATCATCATTCGATAATTTCGCATTTTTTACAATCGAAATTCTGGAAAAAAAAGTGCGGAAAAAACCAAACAACCAAAATAGATAAAAGATGCTGGTTGAATGAAAAGAAAATCTTTTCCAGCGTTCAAAAAAATTATTGATTTTAAATTTTACAAGTTTTGTGTTTCTATAGAAAAAAAACTACGATAATTACTCTTTCACTGTGTTCCTTCTTTCGGTTTTCTGTAAAATTTATCATTTTTTTAAAAAAATGGCGTTACAATGATGAAGAGAGAGAGAGAGAGAGAGAGAGAGAGAGAGAGAGAGAGAGAGAGAGAGAGAGAGAGAGAGAGAGAGAGAGAGAGAGAGAGAGAGAGAGAGAGAGAGAGAGAGAGAGAGAGAGAGAGAGAGAGAGAGAGAGAGAGAGAGAGAGAGAGAGAGAGAGAGAGAGAGAGAGAGAGAGAGAGAGAGAGAGAGAGAGAGAGAGAGAGAGAGAGAGAGAGAGAGAGAGAGAGAGAGAGAGAGAGAGAGAGAGAGAGAGAGAGAGAGAGAGAGAGAGAGAGAGAGAGAGAGAGAGAGAGAGAGAGAGAGAGAGAGAGAGAGAGAGAGAGAGAGAGAGAGAGAGAGAGAGAGAGAGAGAGAGAGAGAGAGAGAGAGAGAGAGAGAGAGAGAGAGAGAGAGAGAGAGAGAGAGAGAGAGAGAGAGAGAGAGAGAGAGAGAGAGAGAGAGAGAGAGAGAGAGAGAGAGAGAGAGAGAGAGAGAGAGAGAGAGAGAGAGAGAGAGAGAGAGAGAGAGAGAGAGAGAGAGAGAGAGAGAGAGAGAGAGAGAGAGAGAGAGAGAGAGAGAGAGAGAGAGAGAGAGAGAGAGAGAGAGAGAGAGAGAGAGAGAGAGAGAGAGAGAGAGAGAGAGAGAGAGAGAGAGAGAGAGAGAAGATTGTGTGAAAATCGATCGATCCAAAGAATTCAATGTTTGTGAATTCATTGTTCGTGAAATCGTCGTCGTTGTCGTTGTTCTGTATTTGAATTTGTTTCAAAACAAAAAACAAAACAAACAAACCAAAAATCAAAATAGCAAAAAAAGCCAGAATGATCATCATTAGTGTATTGATTTTTTCCAGTTTTTTGCTTGCTCCAGATATTTTTCTTTTCGAAATAATCGAAAAGAAATATTCTTTTTCGTTTTTTTTCATTGAAGATTCTAAATTCTGGAACTTTTTAAAGAAAAGAATCCAGTTTCAAAATATATTCATCACTTCTTTTCTTTTCTAATCAAAAACATTGTTTTTATCGGTAAAACAAATCTTTGTTGATGAAGATTCTTTTCTAAAAATCAATGATGATTGTGTTTGGATTTTTCATTCTGTTTTTTTTTCGTTTTTCTGTTTCACCATTCTAAATCCACAAACAAACGAAAAGAATCGAAAAATTATTGAATGGAAAATTCAATTAGAAAACCAGAAAATTAAGATTCGAAAATTTTGGATTGTTATGGATTTGATTATAAATACCCACGAATAGTATTTGTAATTAATTTTGTAATCATTTTATAATTTTTTTCCCTGGTTTTTTTGTGTAAAAGTTTTGTTTTTTGTTTTGAATCCAATTGAGAAAGAAAGTTTATTATTTGTGGGGGAAAAAAAGAAAGCTTATTTGGTAAACGAATTTTTTTTGTTTGTTTGTAAAATATGGGAAATTTTTGTGGACTTGGACGTAAAAAAACAGCAACAATTACAAAACGTAAAGGTGGAACAAAATCACTTAAACAAGATAAATATAAAAATAGATTATCATCAAAATCATCTAAATCAAAAAAATCATTAAAAACTAAATCAAAATCACAATCATCATTAAATGGAAAAAGTTCAAAAGAAAGATCAAGAAGATCAAGATCAAAATCAAGATCATCAGTATCATCGGATAAAAGTAGAAAATCAACAGCAGGTAGTGAAAAATCAAAACGAAATAAAAGTCGACGATCATCATCATTAGGTGGTAGAGAAGAATCAAGACGATCAAAACGTCATAGTCGTAAAGAACGTAGTAGTCGATCATCATCAGCACCACCTGATTTTGGTTATGGTAGTGGTGGTCAAAAATCACCAAGATTATTTAATAAACAAAATGATGATCCATTAACATCAATAGATAAACGTATAAAATCGGTAATTAAAGGTATTGCATCGGATAAAGTACCGAAAATTATTATTACCGGTAGTGGTATTAGTGCTAGTTTTGCTAAAAAAGATGATGATTTATTAAAATTATTAGCAAAAAAATCATCACACGGATCAACATCACCACCAGCATCAACATCACCACCCGGATCAACATCACCACCAATAAAAACACAACCACCAACACCCGAACCACCACCAACAACAACACAAACAGCAACAACAACATTAGCATCATCAACACCAAAAACAACAACAACAGCAACGACAGCAACAAAATTACCCGATGAATTAAAAATGAAAAGTGATCGGTTGAAAGATTTACAAAAAGATGGCCAATTACCGGTTAAACCAAAATCATTGTTGAAAATTAAATCAACACGTTTGCCGGCGGTGGAAGAAGAAAAACCAAAATTATTAGTGGCTAAATCTACCGGAATTGAAAAGAAAAAATCATCGATAAAAGAGGAAAAAATTCAACAAAAATCTAAAATTTTGGATGATAAAAAACCAAAATCAACATTATTATTGTTGAAAAAATCGATTATAAAATCCAAAATTATACCACGTATACCATCGGGTAAAAAATCGGTAATTTTAATGGAAAAAAGTTTATCAAAACCACAGCAGCAGCAACAACAGCAAACAATAGCTATTCTAAAAGTACCATCAACAAAATTGACTGAAAAAGTAAAATCCATAATAAGAAGGGAAAAATCACAACCACCAACATTTAAAATAATGGAAGTTGTACATTTATCGAAATCGAAAAGTTTACGAAAACAATCGAAACCAAAATCAGTACCGCATTTACCACCACCGCAATTAGCAACACAAGTACCACCACCACCAACATTCAAAGTAATCGAAGTTATTAATCTAGGACATCCATCAAAATCAAGAAGTTTACGAAAACAAAGATCATTATCACCACCTCAACTAGCAACAGCAACAGCAGCAGCGGCAAATCCTGAAACAGCCACCACAATGTATTCATTACGTAAAACAACATCAAAAGCATATGCTATGCCTGTTGATGAAATATCGTTTACGATTGGAGCAAATAGAAATACACGTGATACTGATGATGGTACTATTGATCAACAACAAGATGATTGGAACTTACAACAACAACAACAACAGCAGCAGCAACAAGAATTTTCTGTATCAGCAACAACTGAAACATCAGCAACTGTAGATACAAGACCATGGTTAAAAGATATAATTTTATTGAATAAAGATTTTCCAAAACAACAACAACAATTACCTGTTGCAGAACAAATAGAATTAACATCAAAATCAGAACCAGTAAAATCATCATCATCATCAGGTGAAACATCATCGACATCCGCATCATCATCATCATCATCAACTGAATCGCAAAGAAAACGTCGTCATCATCGTCATCATCGTCATCATGATGATGATAAGGAAAAACCGGAACAACAAGAAAAAGAACAAGAACAACCAGAAAAACATAAAAAAAAACATCGTCATCGTAGTCGTCGTCATCATCATCGTGGTCATGGTAATGTTGAACGTTCAAAAAGTGAACGAAAACATCGTAGAAAATCATCAAAAAGAAGACATAATGATAATCAACAACAACAACAACAACAGGAACAAGAACAAACAACAACAAAACATGTTAGTTTTGGTAATAAGATAACAATTATAAATAATGATAATAATAATAATAATAATAATGAACAACAACAACAACAAGAATCATCATCATCAACAACAACAACTAGAAAAAAATCTGAAAATCAAGAAAGTTTACGTAAAGATTCATTAATGTTACGTTTAAAAGAAACAATGGATCGTCGTAAACGTTCACGTAGTATTCGACAAAAATTAACAGGAATAAAATTTTCTGATTTTACTAAATCAAATAAAAAGAAATAAAAAGAATAATGGGGGATGGTGGGGTGAAAGAAGTGTGGTGTAAAAGGGGGGGTTGAAAAGAAGAAGAAAGCAAATATATAGTAGTAGTGAGAGAAAGTTTTCAGAAAAGTTTTTTTTAATTTTAAAAATTTAAAACATTTTTTTTCCAAAAATATCGATAATAAAATGTATTTGTTCATGCCAAACACATTGGTCATAATTTCCTGGGTTAACCTCACCTGATTCATTTTTGGGTCTTTCAAAATGAACAAAATGAAAAAGAAATCATCATCATCATCAATTATCATCTTTGTGGTAGTTATCAATTAGTGTAATGAGAATTTTCAACTTTTGTTTTGTTTTTTGTAGAATTTCATTTCAACATTCTCTCAACAAAGAAAAAAAAATGACTGATTACCTGGATGATTACCTGGATGGATTACTACAATTCTAACATCACAAAATATACAACAATAAGTTTGACAGATGATGATGATGACAACAATCTCTCTCTGTTTGTGTGTGTGATATGTGAAACGTGATACGCGTTATTGTTATTTACAGAATGAAAAAAAATAATATATATATTTTGACCCTAATGGACAATAGCAACTAGAGTAAAAATAGGCCAAATGATGATGATGATGATTCTCAATCATTTATCATACACATTCATTCATCATACACATTCATTCATTTTTACCTGTATTTTTTGATTATTTGAATAACAATACCTGAGCAAAACAAAAAACAATAATTATAATTCTTGTAGAGTTTTTCTCGTTTTTCTTTACGGTTGAAAATTCCATACATGCGCACTGGCGATGTTTCGAGAATTTTTTTTTTTTGCAAATTCATTTTCGGGCCGAAATTAAATTTGAAATTCAAAAACAAACGAAAAAAAATAAAATTTCAAATTTAATAATGCAAATTAGAAGCCGGTAATGAAAAGTGAAAAGTTTTTGTTTTGTTTTGTTTCACTTTTCACATCTCACTTTTTTCATAATGTATCGACAAGGTTGACAGATTTTTGCTGAATTGACTGACTGACTGACCATAACTGTAGCCAATGAATTTTTTTTAGTTTCATTTTTTTCAAATTGCTGGAAAACTTTTCGGGAAAAATCTTTCTTTTTTTTTAATTTAATTTTTGATTAAATTTTTTTATTTGGTTGTTAATAACAACAAATATGGATAGAAAACAATATTACCATGTTTGTGAATGGGAAAAAATTTGCATTTTTAATTAAAAAAATTTAAAATTAAATTTATGATTATTGCCGCTGCTACCATCATCATCATCAATTGACGCAATCAATTTTGTTTTATTGTGTTGAAAAATTTTGTAGATTTGTTATTTTCCTATAGCCCGAAATAAAAAAAGTTTCCGAGGAAAATTTTCGCATTTTTTAACTCTTTTTTTTCCCTATTCTTCTTGTTCCATATTTGTTCTCAACATTTGCCGGCCCGAATATTTTTCATTTCATTTCGGGCAATAAATTTGCCGGGAAATTTATTTTAAAAAATTTTTTAAATTAAAAAATTTTATGACATTTTTATTCTGATTTGTTAGTTTCTTTCCTAGAGAATTTTTCCCAGAAATTTAAAAAAAAAATGAAACAAAATTCGCTTTTTTTTGCTTTTCGGGAAATTTCCTTCTACATTATGAAAACACATGTCATGTTCATACGATGAAAGTACGATTTTCTTTTGTTTGAAAATAACCATAATAATGAAAATGAAAAGGACCACTGGATGGATAATAATTTATCATTTTGATTCATTTTCATTTTCAGTTCTGAAATGAATGAAATGAATATAATACGGTTATTCATTTCGGTCGGTTATTTCGGTCGGTAATCTTCATTTTCATTTAGTTCTTTCGTTGTGTGTGTGTGTGTGAGTGTGTAGAAAAATTACTTGAAACGGATTGACAAAATGAAAAGAAAATGAATGTGGAAAAAAGAAAAAACCCATCATTTCTTCATCACCATTGGCCATTCAATTTGGTTATTACTGATAAATACTGAATAATCTTTCAATTTAATGATCATCATCATCATTTCTAAAATTGGAATTAGAAAAATCCAAGAATGTTCCTAGAAATATCTGAAAAAACCACTACAACAGCAAGAGACAGAAACTACAAAACGAAAAACGAAAACGAAAAAACTAAATTAACAAAATTAATGTACCTGAATAGGGAGATAATGTTTTGCAAAGCAAAGAAGAATAAGAAGAAAAAACCACAAAGAAAAATTCATCATTCAATGATGAAAGTGTGTTTTCTTCTTCTTCTTTCCAAAGAAAAATGTGAACAATAAGAAAAAAATATGAAATGATTATGTAATGTAATGTAAAAAGAATTGTAAAAAGATGTAAACTCAAGAAATTAATTAGATGTAATTAATTAATTATATTTTTTCTTTCTTGGGTTTTTATATTTTCATTTTCATTACTTACTTACTTACTTACTTATCATCATTTGGAACTATTATTATATAATGTGTTTGGTAAATCGCTCCCAATTCTACCAAATTATATTCGTTTGACTGCTGGTTTTGTTGTTGGTTGTTGGTTTAACTGTTGGCTTTGATTTTTGGATGAAAACATTTTTATCTTTATGGTTTGTTCAACAAACATCATGTTTGTTTGCTTGTTTGTTTTGCTTGTTTTGTTTTTTTTCCAGGTAAATTATCAACAACAACAACAACAACAGAATATTTCTGACAAAATTACATATTTTGTTTATCTTATCGTTGTTTTTTTGTTTGTTGTTGTTTTGTTTAACAAAATAAATTCGAATGAATTGTTGCATGAATTTTGATTTTTCATCCGAAAAAAATTTCCGGGAAATTTCCCTCTTTTTTGAACCAAGTTTAATGAGCATTTTTTCTTTTTTTTTCTCTCTCTCTCCCATTTTATAAACAGCCAACATTATTCAATTATCACCATTACGAAAATATACTACCAACGATAATAATGTTAACGATAATAATCGTTCAATATTAATATCATCATCGATGGATCCAAATTCAAAAATTATTTATAGTGGTCATCATGCACATCAACCATCATCATCATCAACAACAGCAACATTATTACGTCATTCAGGTGTTCATCATCAACATCATCATCATCAGCAACAGCAACAACATTATTCTTGTAATACGGATTTCAATTCTTTACCACGTAATCACCAGCAACAATCATATATTTACATACCACAGCAACAAGCATCCGCAACAACAAATGCACTACTACCGCAGCATCATCCACAATCGCATCATTCGCATCATCATCATCTACTAATATCATCATCATCATCATCACCATTAACAACAACAACAACAACAGCGACAACAACAACATCTAAATCAAATCTACAATAATAATCATTACTTCCAATATTTTTCTGTTATCGTTTGTAAAAAAAAATTTGTAAAAAAATTGTAAACCAAAAAAAAAGTAAAATAAAATATATTATTTTATTTATAATAAAAAATAATAATTCTTATTCTGTGTAATTCTGTGTAATTTTATTATTCTGTTATTCCATATTTCAAACTTATTCTTCTTTTGCATTCTTGCTTTTCCATCGTTTAAACAGACAGAATCATTCATCATCACTTTCGGTTATTATTATTATTATTATTATTAAGAATCATCATCATCATCATTATGATGATGATAAATGGGAGAAAAAAAACGACGATGACGATGATAATAAGAATATTGAAGAAAAAATTTATGATTCAGCATTTTATCAATGTGATGAAAAAAAAATAAGAATTATTCATTTGGTGTTTGGTTGAAATTACTTACATATTTCTCTCTCTCTCTCTCTCTCTCTCTCTCTCTCTCTCTCTCTCTCTCTCTCTCTCTCTCTGCTCTCCTTATTTATTTATTAATCAATCATATAATCCTTTTATTTGTAATTCGTTTGTAATTCGTTTGTTAGTTTATAAATTTGACTTAAAGTTTACAAAAAGAGATGATGGTAATATGGATGATGAAAAAAAAAGTAAGTAACGATAGCAAAAATCCTATTATCGTTGTAAATAAATATCCGTTTTTCGTATATTCTCAGTGATGATGATAATGCCGTTGGATATTTTTCACTCAAATAAACTTTCATGTAAATCTTGTTTGTGTGAAAATAGAAATAGAAATCTTTCTCTATTTGATTCGACATTGTTTTTTTCTTTCCTTTCTTGGTTAAATGATAAAATGATAAAATCTTAAATGAAACGATAAATTTACACACAACCAAACCAAACCAAACGACCAATGTTAATTAAAAATTGATTATAACCAACAAAAAACAAACAATGATAATTTGTTGTTGTTGTTGTTTTGAGCTTGTTGTTGTTGTTGTTTCAAAATCTGATAATTTATTCATCATTTTTTTATAAACATTCTATACGCCAACCAACCAACATAAACACCCAGCATAATGAAAATAATATTACTACATTATTTAACACTAAACGAACATTATACACATCGAAAATATAAAGAAAAAGGAAAAAATCAAGCAAAAAATAAAGATTTTCTTTATTCTCAAAAACACTTTGGCTGCAACAACAACAACGACAAAAACAGAAGCAGGTAACTTACCTTACTTAATTTTTTCTCTTGGATTCTTTTTCACTCGATTCTCTCAATATCTATGTGCGCTTAACTTGTTTTTATTTTTTATTCTCATTAACCTTTTTTCTGTTTTTCGTCAACATCATCATCATTACAACAACAACAACATTAAACACTTACTTTCACTTTTTTCTACTTTCTTAAGCATCAATAATGTTCCTTTCCTTACTCTCGGTTGGTTGTTATTTTTGTTTGCATCGATACTACTAATTTTCAACATAAGAATCTATATGCGTGTATATTACACACACACACACTTGTAAAGTCGTTAAGTTTTTCAAGATGTTTTTTCATCTTCTTCCTTCCCCCTTATTTATCCGGTTCAATTTTCTTCCCCCTTTCTTCAATGTTAATGTTAAAAAGCCATTTTCATTCAGTTAAAGATTTTACTGTTTGCTTGTTTGTTGATGATGATACGAAAGATTCATCGAATGATCAATGTTTTTTTGTTTCAGGATAGTTACGGTGTTTGTGTGTGTGTGTGTGTGTAGAGTATATAATTCCGTTAAAAGAATGATTGATTAGGCGAAAACTAGAAAACAAAAAACAGCAGAGCAGAGAATATTAAAAATCAAAAACGACTGACAACAACGAAAACAAAACAAAAATCATTTCAAAATCCATTCATATTTTTCATTGTTTTTTCGGGGATAAATATTATTAATAATAATGACGATAAATGAAGAAAAAAAAAATCTTCTCTGGCATCTTCTCTCTCTCTCTCTCTCTCTCTTCGTCTACTATTTCCACCGAGTAAATATACTCGAAAAAATAAATTGACCTAATTGACCTAGAGCTAAAACAAGGAATTTTCCAACCAAAACACTTCCACATAAAAAGAGAGATGTTTTTTCTCTAATTTTTTTTATTGTTTTTTCACTTTCACTCTTTTACTCTTTTCTTCACTCTTTTCTTGTTTCAAGAATCCCGAATTTCATTTTCATTTTTTCTTCCCATTCCCCATCTCATCTCTTTGCGTTACAAATTTGTTAGTCGTGTTTTTTTTCAGTCATAGTTGCTGTGATTAATCACATTAGTGATACACACGATGGTGTGAATCTTTCGAAAAGATGAACCATATAAGCAACTTACAAATAAGATCAAGTGAGTAAAAAGTCGAAAAAAGAAATACTTAAGAAAAAATACTTAATAGCTTTTGGATTTTTCATTTAAAAAAAAGATGAACTAAACCAAACCAACCAACCAACCAACAACTACCGAAAACTACCGATGAGAGAGAGAGAAGTGTTTATTACCATCGATCAAAAGATTTATGATGTTTTTCGAAAGCTCAGTGTTTGTTGTTTGTTTGTTTTTTGGTTGATGAGATTTTCCACTGTAATAATAAATGGAAAATAATCTTTGAACTTTGAAAATAATTTTTCCGATGCTTAGCTTTGCTTTTAAATATCTTTTTACACACACCGAAAACATATTAAACTTTAAATCGTTGTTTGTTGTTTTGTTTTTTGTTTTGTTTGGTAAATTTACTTAGCATCATCATTAGCATCATCATCATCGAATCATAATGATGATCCTTTTTTTTGAGTGCCGAAATAGAGAGAATATTTCCAGAATTTTTTTTTTAATCGAAAATCTTATGGAATTTTTTTCCTTTCTGGAATTCTTCTTTCGCAAAGAAGAATAAAAATATTAATCTTATTTTCGATTATTTTCCTGAAAATTCATTTACAAAAAAAAATATTCTTGTAAAAAAAAAAATTCTTGAATAAAATTTGATTTTCATTTTATCGTTGTCGATTTTGCTTGTTGAAGTTTTATTCTCATCGATGATGGTGATGATGCAGAAAAATGAATAAATGAATTTTCCAACTGAATTGCTGATTGAAAAACAACAATAATAATAATAATAATAAACAACAACAACAACAAAATCAATAATTTTAACAACAATGAATAATCAAAAGAATGTAATCAAAGAAAATCAATTGATAATGGTATTTTTATTATCTTTTATGAGAGAGAGAGAGAGAGAGAGCGATGAAGATATTGTCAAAAGTAAAAGTGAAAAAAAACGAAGTCATCTAAAATGAACATATTAACAATAAAATTCATTATAAAACCTTGCGATCATCTGAACCTATTGGTTTATGTATTTCAGATCCATAATCAATTTAAGAAATTTTCATTTGATTTGCTACTTTTATTATCGTTTTAATCAGTACAATTTGTATTCAGAATATTTTCCTTTTTTTACATAATAATAATAAAAAATGATAGGCATAAATTACACCGCAAAACCAATCAATCCAACAACAATTTAGGTGATCAAATATCTCTCTATTAATCAAAGAGAACGGTTAATTACTTATCTAATGTACGAAATATTTCGTTATCAGATTTTGTTTTTTTCACCCAAAAAACGCCCGACTGATTTAAATTTAAAAAACTAAAAAAACAAAAACGAAACCAATGCTGCCATCTATGAGACAGATTTTTTAGGAATAATAAAAATTTATCAAACAAGATTTCAAGTTTTTTCTTTTTTTTTCTTCATTCATCGAAGGACATATCGACTAAATGAAATTAAAGATTATCATTTTTTTTGAACAAGTAAAAAAAAGCTCAGATGATATGACTTGATTTTTGCTAGTTTGCTTTCAATCATTCTAATCATCATCAGCATGATGATGTTGTCATCATGCTTCTGCTCGATGATTTTCGTTGATGGTGAGGATGCTGATGTTTATTGATAAAAATGTGAATTAGTGCTTGCTTGATTGATTGATTGATTTTTTGGAAATATCCCGAACAATAATCATGTTGTTTCAATCAAAAAATTTTCGACAAATTCTTTTCCGATCAATACGTCGATATTATCAACAACAAACAGAAAATATTGTTGATAATTTTGTTGCAAATCGAACGCCAAGTATCATATGGAATTCTGATGTATTACATGGATTAACCAGCGAGCAAATTGAATTTCGTCAAATGGTTAGAAATTTTGCCGAAAAAGAATTACCCGAAGAATTGGTTCAAAAGGTTTCCGGGAAATTTTCTTTCATTCAAATTTAACTAATTTAACTAATTTTTTTTCTTTCATTGAAAATTCTCCCCAGATTGACCATAATGGACATTATGATGATTTTCGTAAATTTTGGAAAAAATTAGGATCAATGGGATTATTGGGAATTACAGCACCGGTTGAATATGGTGGTTTAGGTCTGGATTATTTTAATCATGTTTTAGCAATGGAAGAATTAAGTAGATGTGCTGGTGGCCTTGCACTGTCATATGGTGCACATTCAAATCTTTGTATCAATCAAATATCATTACATGGAAATGATGAACAAAAATCAAGATTTTTACCACGATTAATTGATGGAACATTTATTGGTTCATTAGCAATGTCTGAAGTAACAAGTGGTTCAGATGTTACATCAATGCGTACAACAGCCAAAAAACCGAATAAAAATTCTGATTATTATCTATTGAATGGACATAAATTTTGGATAACCAATGGACCTGAAGCTGATGTAGTATTTGTTTATGCAAAAACAAGTGAAAAAGGTATTTCAGCATTTTTGGTGGAAAAAGATATGGAAGGTTTCCAGGTTGGACAAATTATCAATAAACTTGGTATGAAAGGTTCACCAACAAGTGAATTATTGTTTGATAATGTAAAAATTCCTGAAACGAATCTTATCGGTAAAATTGATAGTGGTGTTTATATACTAATGTCCGGTTTGGATAGTGAACGTTTAGTATTATCTGGTGGTCCATTAGGATTGATGCAATCTGCATGTGAATTAGCATTTAAATATGTACATGAACGTAAACAATTCAATAAACCAATTGGTTCATTTCAAATTGTACAAGGTAAAATGGCTGATATGTATTCACGTTTATCAATGTGTCGTTCATATCTTTATAATGTATCAAGAGCACTGGATCAATATAAACAAAATCAAAAACAACAAAATGCTGAAAATAATGATCAAATGAATAATAATAATAAACGTCGTCCTGGTCCAAGTCCATATACAAAAGATTGTGCAGCCGTTATATTAACACTAGCTGAAACATCCACCCAGTTAGCATTGGATACAATACAAATGTTAGGTGGTAATGGTTATACAAATGATTATTCAGCCGGTAGAATATTACGTGATTCAAAATTATATGAAATTGGTGCAGGTACAAGTGAAATTCGTCGTTGGTTGATTGGTAGAGAATTGAATAAAGAATATTTACAATAAATTAATAAATGTTTTATTAAAGAAATTTTTTATTTTTTCAATGTTATCATAATGATGATGATGATGGATCAGTAACGGACGGGTTAATTGATAAGGATTAAAGATTTGACTAAAAAAAGTCTGCTAAGCATAAGTCTGTTTCTAGGAAAATTAATCTAAAATATTTGGGATTTTTAATGCATCAAATGCGGACAACTCTGCGGCGAGAATCTTTCCAAGAAATGTTTCCAAGGAAATTTTCTCCATTCATTTATTCATTTGATGATTTTGATGTCGCCGGATTTGTTTGATTAGCAACACCACCGCCACCAAGTACAACTTCAGCTTTCAAACGTGCAGCTAAACTTTTTCGAAATGCCAACATACGACCATTATTATCGGTTGTCGTCGTCGCCGCATCTGATTCCGCAATTTCTCCTGTTGATGATAATGATACTGATGGTGGTGGTTGTTTTGATTGTCGTTCTTTAATCAAATATTTCGATATACGTTCTGTACGTTCTTTTTGACGTTTTTTCAATATTTTATCTCTTTGAGCACGTAAATAATCAGCTCTTTTATGTATATCTTCATCACTTAAACCTGGTTTTGTAGAAATCAACAATGAAGAAGAATCTTTTGATTCTTGCTTTCCTTTGGATTCAGGTTCATCATCACCATTATCTCTATCAATCTGGGTTGGCTGAACCTGACTTTTGACTTTTTCTTTATCATCATCATCATTCATAAATGCTGATTGTAATGCTTCGGTCATTTTTTGATCAAATTTTTGTTTTACTTTAACCAATCTTTCTGCATCTCTTTGTACTTGGGGAAAAAAACATTCATCAGGTAAGGTTAAACAAACTTGATAAAACCTTACCTGTTTCTTTATCTGTTTTTACCACTGCTGCTTCTTCTTCTTCTTCTGCTTCTTTATCATCAATCTCACCCGATTCTTCTTCTACCGGCACATTATCATTTGGTTCAACATCAACTTCGACATTTTTTCTAATAATTTTTCCACGGTTAGGTTTCGAATCATCATTCGCATCATCATCTTTATCATGTTCTAATTCTAAATCATTCAACGATCGTACAATAGCTTCACGTAAAATATGATCTTCACTAAGAAAATTTTTCGGTGATGTACCAACCGGTACAAAAACATCATAAACCAAACCATATTTACGAACCAAAATTTCCATTGCTTCTAATTGTAATTCAACATTTCTTTTGGACATTAACCGAACAAAAACTTCATAATCTTCAGCAGCCCATAATTCTTCGAATAGAATTCGTTTCAGTTTTGTTGCCAGCATACCTTCAGCTAATTGACATGCACGTGAAAATTGTTGTTCATTAATATCTAATTCTTGCATATGTGAACCAATTAATTGATCAACTAAACGTCTATATTGTTGAAATATTTCTAAATATTCTTGTTGATATTGTACATTACCATTATCATCTTCAATTTCATTCGGGTCGAAAACTTTTTGAGAAAAAATATTTTAAAGAATTTCAAAAATTTGTTTCCGGAAAATTTCTTTAAACTACTTACTAATCGAATGACGATCAATAAAATCATTTAATGATGTTGACCATAATGGACTTTTAAGAAAACCAACCAATGAATCCAATACCCATGATTGATCTTCATCTTTTTCTGTATCTAATGTACTCATTTTTTCTTCGTATTTTTCTCGGTTGACAAATCGACTTTTCAACCAACCAACCAAACCAAACAAAACAAAACAAACCAAAATAAATTACTGTCGCTATCACTGGAATATTCTTTGTCAATCAAAAAAAATCTTTCAACACACAAATTATCATTCATTAAAGAATTTCTTCTTTTCAACAAAAACAAAACTTGCAATCGACAATTTCACCCCCAACAGAAAATTTCGTCTCGGTACAACTGTCATAATTTACCGGGGAAAAAACCAAGAAACAAAAACAAACAAAACAATATAATAAATGTTACCATTGGTTACACCACACACACAAAGAGAAGTTCAGAAAATCAAAACAACAACAAAAATGAAATTACTGATCATTCATTGATTGATCAAATCAACTTTTATTTCACAAGCAAAAATTCAATAAAAAAATTGATAACATAGAGAATAGATTATTGGTTGGTTGATTGTTGATAACATCCATTTTTTTTGGAATTTCAAAATTTCATTTGAAAAAAAAACAAACAAAATCAAAAACAAATATGGAGGATAATGGTCAACAGCAAATCAAGAATTCAAACTTCAAATGGACTAAACATTGGTTCATAATAATAATCATAAACAGATTTTTTCATTGATTTTGATTCATTCATGAACAACAAATGCAATAAGGGTTTAAAACATCCACAGAAAAAGTTCAAAAAATTTTCAAAAAAAATTTTCTTTTTTGTTTTTCGATCGCCGGTTGTTGTTGTTGTTCTTGGTGTTGTTGTTGTCGATTGTTGTTGTTGTTGTTTATTATTAATCATAGAATATTCTGGTGATTTTTTTATCTTAAATTGTTGTTCAATAAATAAAAAATTTTCACATTGATAAATAAAACGTAAACATTCATCAACATTAATGAATTCTATTCGTATATCAGATCGGGATGAAAAATTTCTTATAAACAATGAGGATTTCGTTTGAGAACGATAAACCAAACAATAACAATCAATTTTCCATAACCAATTTTGAAATGTTTTATTCAAACATTCATTATGATTATTTGGATTATTTAGATAGAATTTCAAACCCCAACGATCAGCTAAAAGATAGACAAATTTATATGAACAACGATGATGATTGAAGTTAACACTATCAGTAGCAGTATGAAATTGAGGATTATTGTTATTACGATCAATCATGACTGAAGAAGAAAGACAAGGTTTATGATTGTATAATTTTACATGAAATATTGATGTTGTAAATTTTCGTTGAAATTCCATTATTGATTGATTGAAATGTTGAAAACAAGATTGAAAATCAAAAATGAAAATCAAGAAGAAACGGCGACGAAGAAAATGAAAAACTATCGGTGCCCTTTATAACATCAGAAAAAAAATTTTGTTTTTTTCAATCAATCAAATTCAAATTCAAGTTCAATGAAAGGAAAATTTGCCATCAACAATTAGTCGGAAAAAAAGAAAAAGATTGGTTCAGATTTTTCTGTTTTTGTTTAAGTTGAAAATTCATTGGAAACTTTATTTTTTCAAAAATGAAAAATATGGAATATTTTTTTGTTTTGTTTTGGAATTTTGGTCTACTAAAGATTAAGGGTTAATATAAAATTCATAATCTACGAATGAATTGAATCTATGAATATTTAAATGGGAGAAAAAAGTTTGATTTTGAAAAATTCTGATCCGGATTTACTGTGTTTGAAATAATGTTCGGGTAAATTCCACATAATCATAGCCTTCTTTACCAGTTTTTGGATCGGTAACCGATTTCATACGGCTCATACAATAATCGGCCATTTCTTTCGATAGATTCTGTGGGAAAAAAATCAAGAATTTAATGAGAAAAACAAACATTGAAAAAAATCTTACCGAATAAAGATCTTCAGCCGTAACATACGGTCGACCATCCGTAGCAATAGCACGGAATGCATTTTCAATTTCTTCACTTGTTGATACATTTTCTGTTTCTCTTGAAATCATAAAAGCCATATATTCTTGCAGTTGTACATAACCATCACGATTAGGATCAACAATATCCAATATTGCTTCGAATTGTGGATCAGGTTCACCTGGTGGTATTATTTCTAAATCATAACCCAATGCACGTAAACAACTTTTAAATTCTGCATGTGGTAATTTTCCATTCTTTTCACGATCAAAATGTTTAAACATCATTGAAAATTCTTTTAATGCTTCTTCCGTAACACCCGAATGATTACGTGCTTGAATTTGTTGTTCAAGATTATGTTGCATACGCATACATAATTGATCTAATTGATCCCATTGTTGTGCTAAACCAACAGTAGTATGTTCAGTATAACGATTATCTAGAATTAAATGTTCTTCAAGAACAGCACCAAGTTCTTCAATTTTTTTCAAATCACTACGTTTTGAACGTACTTCCATTGCTTTACGTTTTGTTGCTTCAAGTTGTGCTTCCAGCGATCCGGTTCCTTCCAACATTGATCCACCATCCAAAAGCCACATTCTTCGGAAAAATTGGAAAAAAAAGGAAAATTAATTACCAAAAAACAAAAACAAAACATTAATTACCTGGCATCATTAATCCATTTATGAAATTCATTAGCAGCTGCAGCGAATTGTCGACGAAGTTTATCATTATTTTCTTGTCGTTGATATTCTTTTGCTAATTCTGCATCACGTTCGGCAATAATTTTTCGAAGATTTAACCATGTTTCTTTCAATGCATCCATTGTAAACCATGTATATGGATTTGGACCAACTTTAAAACTATGTATACGACGATCCAATTCAGCCAAAGCTTGAAAATCATTTTCAGCACTAACCAATGATTGTTTAAATTGTTGATGTGAATCCAAAAGTGCACGAATTTCTTCAATCGAATTACAACGAACAGGATCAGTAAGATCTTCTTCAGCATTTTCAAACCATGAATTAAATTGTGATGCTTTTTTAGCAAATGTCAAGAATAAATCCTCGATTTGTTTAAATTGTTCTTGAACTTTTAATAACCGTGCTTTTCGGGCTTCACTTGCAGCACGTAAATCTTGCCAACGTGCAATTAAATTATCATAACGTTTATGAATAATATCGCTTTGTGCATGATTTGATGCAAGTAATTTATCTTTTAATTCGGTTATTGTTTGTATACCTTCTTGTTCGAATGCTTGCAGACCGGCATCAAATGTTTCATGTTTTGTTAGTAATGTTGATACTGATGATAGATCACGACCATAATCATTATTATTAATATGCATTTCTTTATCGGCAATCCAACTTTCAACAACATCTGATTTCCACATAAATTCCAAATAAGCATGATTATCTTCCAGCTTTTGTTTATGTCTACGGGCTGCATCTTCTAAACGATTCAAACGATCTCGTAATTGATTTTGTCGTTGTCGTATTTGATCTGAATGATGATTATTTTCATTTATCAATACATCACCAGCAGCAATAATTTCCAAACAACGTTCTTTATGTAATGCAAAATCATTTTCAAATGATTCATGTTTTTTTCGAACACCTTGTACTGATGCCATACTATCACCTAAATCATCCAAATTTAAAAGTTGTAATTTTTCCGATATCCATGATTCTTCTTCTTCAACTCTAACTAAAAATTGTTGATACGAAAGTGATTGTTCAATTTTATTTTCACGAATTGATGTCATTTCTTTTAAACGTAACCAAAATTGTTCCAAAGCTTGTAAACGTTGTTCAATTTCAGGTTTACCAAGATTTGATTCTAGCATTAAATTCTGTGCAGCTTCCTGAATCGCCTGAATATTTGGTTCATGTGCAGCTAATTCATTTTCAAAACGTTTATGTTTTTTATGTAAATTTTTAACACCAGTTAAATCACGACCATAATCATCTGATGAAACTAACAGTTGTTTCTCTTTAATCCATGATTCTTCATCAGCAATATCTCTTAAAAATTGTTGTAATGTTGTTGCTTCATTCAAACGATTACGACGATGATTAACAAGATTCAATACACGTTGATAACGTTCATTAACTGTATTACGTTTTTCATTAATAACATCACTATCAAATTGGCCAGCATCATTCAATGAATCAGCTAATGCATTCATATCTTTTATACGATCTTCATGTGCTTCAATATCAGCTTGTAATAATTGATGTTTTTTCTGTAGATTCTGTACGGAATTTAAATCCTTACCAACATCTTCATTATTCAATAAACGTTCAACTTCAGCTAGCCAAAATTCTAAATCTTTAATCGCTGCATTATATGTACGTTGTTTATTTGCTTCTTTCAGTTTAATCGTCTTTTCAGTTGTTTTTTCCGTCAAATATTTCCATTGTTCAGTGATTAATATTAGTTTATCTCGAACGGCTTCTTCACCATCACCACATTTACCTTTACCAATCAGATTATCACCCATCGACAGGATCTGTTGTATACGATCTTTATTAGCATTCAATTCAGCTTCAAATGCTTGATGTTTTTGATGTTTTGATTGTATATTAGCTGGATCTTTATATGATTCATCAGTTGCCATTTGTAATTTTTCCGTAATCCATTTTTCCACTTCATCAGCATCACGTGAAAATTGTTGTATTGATTGTGAATCACCTAATTTCGATCGTTTTTCAATCAATGCATCTTTCAGTAGATTCCAACGATCCAAAACTTGATCACGTTTCGAACGTATTGAATCTTTTGCATAATTATCTTTATCAATCAATTTATCAGCTAATTTTTTAAGATTTTCAATTTTTTCTTCTTGAATTCGAATGGCTTTATTTAAATCTTCATGTTTTTTAATAAGGATTTCAACATTATCATCATCATCTTGTGTTTTAAGGAATGCTTCACGATTACCCATCCAATTTTCAGCTTGTTCACATTCACGATAAAACAATTGTAAATCTAAACATTGTTGTAAACGATGTTGTCGATGATCCCATGCACTATTCAATTCCTGAAATGTATGATATAATTCTTCTAATTTTTTCTGTATTAATTCAGTTGCATAATGATTTTCACGTATTAAACGTTGACCAAAATCTTCAATATTTTGAAATGTTTGTTTACGGGCATTAATTTCGGATGATAGCTCTTGATGTCTTTCCAACAAAGCTTCAGCACCAATAGTATCATTTGCTAATTCATCCGATGCAACTAAACCCATCATTGTTTGTATCCACAGCATCAGATCACCATGATCATTCAAAAATCTTTGCAATTCATATGAATTTTGTAGTTTACGTTTACGATCATCGGCTTTATTCTTTAATTGTAACCACATTTCCATTATTTCAATTTGTTTCACCCGTGTAATTTCAGCCGATTCTGGATGTTTCGATTCAATTGAATTAGCTGTTTTTTCCAATTGTCGTACTTTTTCCAATAAAGCTTCCAAATCACGTTCCAAACCTTCATGTTTACGTTGTAATGTTTGTACTGAACGTAAATCATGACCACAATCATCATTTTGTAGTGCATCTTCTTTTTCACGAATCCAATCTTTTGTTTCATCAATATCACGATGAAAACGTTGTACTTCATGTGCTGATGCTAATTGTTGTCCACGTTGTTGTGTTGCTTCCGTAAGCTGTACCCATTTACGATTTAAATCACCAACTTGTTGACTAATTTTATTTGCAGCTTCAACTTGTCCTAATTCAGCTAATTGTGTTGCCATTTGATTCATTTCAATTAAACGAAGTTCATTTGATTTCATATCCGACATAAAATCATCAAATTTTTTTTTGTAAAACTTCTACCTGTTCTAAATCTTCACCAACTTCATCATTAACAACATTTATTTGTTCTTTATCTTTAACCCATTGACTTAATTCAGCTGCTTCACGAACCAACTGGAAATCCACGTAATGCTTCTTCTAATTTACGTTTACGTTCACGTCCTAATGCCAGCAATGATTCATATTGTGATTCAATTTGTGATTGACGTACTGGTAATGAATTTTGTCCTAAATGTTGTCTACTTGATGATAAATTATCATCCAAACGACGTACATATGCTGCTGGTACAAAACCTTGTCGATCATTTATTTCAACTTTCCACCAATCTTTATTTGTTGCATTCAATAATGTTAAAACATCACCTTTTTTCATTGATACTTCACGTGGTGATTTTTCTTGATAATCATATAATGCAACAACAGCTTCACGACCTGGTATAAATTCAGCTGGTGCTTCTTGTTGTTTACAGCTACTTGCCTGTTCACGTAATGAACGTATTGTATTATCAAATGCTTCTAAATCAGCCATAATTGCTTCATGTTTTTTCAATAAAGCTTCAGTTGAATCTTCATCTTTACCATAATCATTACTACCAACAATTGGTTCTTTTTCACGCATCCATGATTCAGCTTCATTTGCATCGGCTAAATATTGTTGTGCTTGAAGAGAATCTTCTAATTCTTGTTTACGACGAGCGGCACGTTCTTTCAGACCATTCCATTGTTCTTCCAGCCAAATCAATCGTCGTTTAATATCTTTTGATGCAAAATGTTCTTTCCTGATCATATCATTACCAGTTTTTTCCACCGCTTTTATACGATGTTCATGATTATTAATTTCCGATATTAATGCTTGATGTTTTTTCATTAGATTTTGTACACCAATCAAATCACGACCACGATTTGTTGAACTAGCTGCTGGTTCTTTTTCCCTAATCCATGATTCTTCATCTTCAATATCGCGAAATAATTGTTGTACTTGCAGGGCATCATTCAAACGACGTTTACGTTTTTCCATTGGTATTTTCAATTTATTATAACGTTCAACCAATGCCAATTGTTTTTCCCTTATAGCATCCGAATCAAAATGACCATCTTCAATAAATTGATTTGTTTGTCGAACAATATCATTAATACGATCTTGATGTGTTGCAATATCAGCTTCTAACATATTATGTCGTTTCAAAAGATTCTGTACTGATGTTAAATCTTTACCTAAATCTTCTGAACTGATTTGATGTTCAATTTCAGCCAACCATAATTCAATATCTTCAGAAATCAAATTAACTTTTTGTTGTTCAACTGCTTGTTGTAATTTGGCCGTCTTGTTTTCACCTAAATCAATTAATGTTGCCCATAATTCATTTGTTTCATCAATACGTTGCTGTATTTCTGGTGATTGATAATGATTTTGTTCAATCAATCGTTGACCATTTTTATTAAAATCATTAATACGATTTTGTTGTGCTGATAGTTCCTGTGCAAATTGTTGTTGTTTTTGTAATTTTCCATTAATATTTGTTGGATCACGATAATTTTCATCGCTTGCTGTTTTTAATTTTTCAACCATTAGACCTTTGATTTCATGAAAATCACGTTCAAATTGTTGCCATTCATATGAATCATCCAACATTTTACGTCTTTTAGCTGCTTTTTCCAATAATTCTTGTCGTCTTTTCAATAATAATTGTCTTCGTTTTTCAATATCATCTTTTGCATAATGTTCACCATTAATCAACCGTGTAGCAAAATTATCTAAATTTTTAACAGTTTCAGATTGTGTAGCCAATGATTTTTCATAATCTTCATGTTTTTTTTATTAGCGCTTCAACGGAATCTAATGAATCACCAAGATCATCATTAAGAAGAAATGTTTCATGTTTATTTAGCCATGTTTCAGCTTGTTCTGTATCACGATAAAACAATTGTAAATCCATACATTGTTCATACAGGATTCTTCTTTCTTCACGTAAATTTATTAATGCATCATATTCTTTTTGTAAATGATCCAATTTTTGTTGTACATCATCAGGTGCAATATTTTTCTGGATTAATGATTCACCTGAATTTTTAAATTTCAATATAGCATCTTGTCTTGCATCAATTTCAGTTTGATATTCTTGTAAACGTTCTAATAGTGCTTCAGCACCTGCAACATCTTTTGCCAATTCATCCGATGCAATAATTGTTTTCATATCTTGTATCCATGACATTAAATCACGATAATCAGCCATAAATTGATGCAACAAATATGAATGTTCTAAACGTATTTTTCTTTCCGATGATTTTCGTTGTAATGCTAACCAAACATTACGAATTTCATCCAGTTTGATAAGAATTTGTTCACGAAGATCTGGATGTTTTTCCGTATAATTTTGTGCTTCTTTTTCTAATTGATCAACTTTTTCAGCCAATGCAATTAATTCACGTTCAACACCTTCATGTTTACGTTGTAATGTTAATACAGATGCCATATCACGACCATAATCATCTGGTGATATTATTGCATCTTTTTCATTAATCCATGATATTGTTTCATCAGCATCACGGTTAAATTGTTGAATTTCTTTTGCACCAAATAATTTATCTTCACGAAGGCGACGAAGTTCAATCAAACGAGCCCAAGCATCACGGATTTCAGCCGAACGTTTTGCGATTTGATCTTTTTCCGGATGATCTTTTTCAATTAAATTCTGTGCATCACGTTCAATTTCATTAATATGAATTTCTTGACTTGCCATATCTTTTTTAAATTCATCAAATTTTTTTTGTAAAACTTCAACATGTTCTAAATCTTGTCCAATATCATCCGATGAAACAATAGCTTCTTTATCTTTAATCCAATACATAATTTCATCACAACGACGTAAAAATTGTACCAAAATGAATGCCTGTTGTAGTTTATAACCTTTATCATTCAATTTGATCATTAGCATATCCCATAATCGATGTAATTCTTCTAATCGTTGCTGTATGGAGAGATTAAAAGTGGGGGGGAATTAGCAAAAATGTTGTTTTGTATCCACCAGACACTTACCTTAATAACTTCGGATGCAAAATGTTGTTGCGAAATCATTTCATTACCATTTGAATCTAATTCACCAATAGCATTTGCATGTGAATGTACTTCAGCTTCGAATGCTTGATGTTTTTGTATTTTTGCCTGTAAATTTGTTGGATCTTTCCATGATTCATCCAATGCTATTTGTAATTTTTCATTAATCCATGATTCTAATTCATCAGCATCACGTTTAAAATATTGAAAACGTTTTGAATCTTCTAATTTACAACGTTTCACTCGAGAATTTTGACGGAATGCATCATAATGACCGAGGACAGTACGACGACGATCTTGAATTTCTTCAACAGTTTCCAAAATTTTTATATCTTTTGGAACTGGAATGTTTTCCATCTTTTTCTTCTTCTTCTCTTGCTTATCGAAAAAACAATGGAAAACGATGAAAATGTCACTCACTCACTTCACAAACAAACAATGTAGATTTTAGGACATAAATCTGTACGAGAGAAACGAGAGAATGAAAAAAAGACAAACGAACGAAAATTAGCTTAGTCACACTATGACATTAAAATATCGTAGAAAACAAGGAAAAAATGTATTAATTTGAGATTCGATTGACACCAATTTTTGTTTTTTTCAATGATGTTGGGATAATCTAGGCAAATATGGAAACAAAATAATGGTTTTCTTACTTTCGATAATGATTTTCATTCAAGAAAAAGTTGGAAAATCAATGATAATCAAATTGGGCGTTGGTTTAACGAATGAAAAAACCAAAACCGAAAACTAAACCAAAAGCCAGATACAGATAATGTTCAATGTTGATTGAAAATGATATCACCAATATCACTATAGTGTGTTATCATGGTGATATTTGATAAAGTAAATTAACTTACTTGGGAGGATATATTTTTGGGGGTTAAATTAATGCGGTAAAAAAAAACAAAAGCCAAAAAGGAAAGATGGAAACAAGGGTGTTTACGGATATGCGGAATATATGCAGATATTCTGGTTTGTTGTTGGTTGTTGTTGTTTTTGTTTTCCTCGGTCAGCTATATAATTGGATATTCTGAAAAGTTGTGTTCCAAAAATCGGTGATCCAACAAGGAACAAATAAACATAAGGGGAATGTAAACAGAGAATAGCGCTTGTATATGTTAATAGTGATAATGTTTTGTTTTGGGGATGGTAGTGGTAGACATTTGAAACTCTATACTCTGAGTGATCATCGACAATGATTTTTCCAGTATTGGAAAGGAGCGGCCAGTATTGTCGATGAAATGACGATCCATACATACAACCAATCAACCAAATAGCCAAAATGAATGTATGTGTGCAATGCAAAAATTATATACCGCGCCCAGCCAGCTATCTAATGTTGCTGTTGGTTGTAGCTCGGAAATGTTTTTCAACGAAATCAAGTTTTGTTTTTTTTCGGTATCCTTGACGATGATGGAATAATAGTGATGATGATTGGCGTGTGTGGAGAATTCAATGTAATTTTGTCTATTGTTTTATTTTTGTTTTGTTTAAATATTCGTGATTAGGAATGATTCATTCTGTGTTAAATTGAGGAAATGTATTTTTTTCGCTTAAAAAAAAATTTTTTTTTGTTTTCCTTAAATTTTGGCTTCAAGGATACTGTGTGCACTATAGCGCGCACATCATTATTAGCTTAACAAAAAAAATTGTTCCCTTAAATTTGGCTTTGAAGGAAAAAAATGGCTCACTTGTATGCCTTTAGTGAAAATAGTGAAAGTAAGCAAGAAAAGGAATCCAAAAATAAATATCGCTATTAATAATCATTAGCAGTGATAATCATAATAATCTAGGCCATTGTAGTTGATTTTCTATGTCAATGATGAAAATTTTTAGGACAAACAAACATCCAAAATTCGGTAATCAGATCATCATCATCATCAAACATCAACAACATTTTTTATTATTATGAAAAAATCTCTTTTTTCATTTGTTGTTCTCGATTGAAAAGAGAAATCTCTGCTGTTGTCCAGTTGAAATTTAAATGTTCATTTTGTTTGTTCATTTCTCTGTTTTTATCGGGTTTACCTTATCTTATTTTTTTTTCATTTTCACAAAATCTACCTTTATTTTTTTCTTTTGTTCCTTCTTAACACGTTTTCCATTCACGTTGGTCAGTTAAAAATGATACCATACGTCAGTCAGTGGAACAGAAAAAAACAGGTCGAATTGAATGAATAAAATGGAAAAAATTTAGATTATGAGGACAATTTTTGGAATATAAAGAACGTAATACAAGGTAAATGAAACAATCTATTTAGATCAATGTCGATCCATAAATAATGTTTGATCCATAAATTTGTTTTCTCTTTCTCTTTTCTCAAATTCAAATGAAGACATTTTGTTTTTCTCATGAAAACATCATGAATAATCCTTTCACAGACAAAAAAAAAAAATTCAATTTTTATTCGTTACAACAACAAAATTACATACAATAAAATAATGGAAAAATTGGATATAGAAAAAATCTAACTTTGATCAAACACACACACACTTTGTCTTCTTCTTTTGGGGAAAAATCCATAGATTCAATTCCTTCCTCAATTCTTTAATCCATAATTCCTGGCTTGAAACACTAAATAAAAAACATATATTGATTGAGAAAAAAATGAGAAATAAGAAAAAAATGAAAAATTAATTACAAAAAAAGGAAATTACAAGTTTTTTTTTTGGTTTTTTAAAATGCTAAAAATGAATGGAAGATTTAAAATTTGTTATCATGTTAGATGTTTGTCAAATGAATGAATGAATGTGTTTACTATTCTGTGGATATCCTTTCGACAACATCTTTTTTTTATAAAAAAAACTGATGAAATGAGAATTTTTATATAGGGGAAAAGTTAAAAATTAAAAATTAACCATCTTATTTATGATGTGCATGCCACGATGATTTCCATGATCAGCAGCAGCCAATTTAATAAGCCTAAATGGTTGAAATAAGCAATCAATCATTCAATCATTATGTATGGATCTTGATGATTCATCACCATCTGAATGTGTTAAGCTTTTATCACCATCATTTGGTGGTGATGGTGATGGTGTTGGTGGTGAACGAGATCTTGATAATGAACGATTACGATTATCCGGTGTATGTGAACGACTACGACTATATATGGTTGGTGAACGTGAACGAGAATGGTGTCTTGATGATTCGGATGCGGATGATGATGGTGTACGAGATCGAGATGATCGGGAACGAGATCTTGATCTTCGATGTGATCTTGATCGTTGTGGTGGTGAATAAGTTGGTGAATCACGTGAATGTTTTGATGATATTGATGAATCACGTGATGATGATGAACGATAGGAACGAGATCTTGAACGTGAACGTGAACGAGAATAAGATCTTGATCTTGAACGTGTTCGGGAACGATGATGACCATGACCATGACTACGACGATCACCACGATCAGATGAATCTTTTTCAATACGAATATATGATGTTTCACCTTCATGTGAACGAAATTTTGAACCATCTAATTTATTCAATGCATATTTCATATCATTATGATGTAAAAATTCAACAACACCTGTTCCATCTTTAAAAACATCAGCATAACAAACATCACCTGCTTCACGCATATGATCTTTTAAATCTTGCCATGAACCGGATGATGGTAATCCAGTAACTTTAATACGATAAGTAGAACGACGTGTTGGTGCTGGTCGTTTAGGATGATGATTGGTGGATGAACTGCCACCACCACGACTACCTGATTTAAAAACACCACCCGGACCACGTTCACGACCACGTGGAAATTCAACACGTAATTTATAACCATCATAATCATAACCATCACGTTCATAAACAGCATCTTTTGCATCTCTGAAAAAATCGATGATGAGAAAATCCTTTTAACATTTGAAATTTAGAAATTCGAATCACTTACCTTGGATCAACAAATTCAACAAATGCAAATGGTGGACCACGACGTGTTTTCAAATCAACAAATGCAATCTTTCCGAAACGATAAAATAAATCTTCAATATCTTTGGTTCGAATATCTGGTGGTAGATTACCCACATAGATACGACATTTTGATGGTGACATTGTTGATTGTTGTTTCAATGATGATGATGATTCTGTTGCAAAAAAAATCAGTCACGTAAAACGTCAAAAAAACCCGAAAAAAACGAGAATCCAATTGAAAATCATCGAAACAAAAAAAAGCCTGGCGTGCATTGTGTTAATATTGCAGCAATAACAACAATAACAATAATAAATAGCGGTTAATAGAAGTGGTTTATGTTTGTGATAAATATCAGGAATCAGAAATTAAGGTAGTGGCATTATCAAGAATGAAAGGGAAAATTGCGCCTTTTTTAACACTTTTTTTCAATCTATACATTTTCAAACCACTTCCCCATTCGGACAATAAATAAGCGCATGTTTCAAAATAAATTCGGGAATGTCATTTATGAACGGTAACCAAAACATTTAAATTTAAAAGACAAGACAAGATTTCGAAGTTTTTATTTATTTTGATTTGGATTTTTGTTTTTTTCATTTTTTTCTTTTCAATTGATTAGCTAATTTTTGTGCTTTATTATATGAATCGGCAAGCCATTTATCTTTTGTTAATTGTTGCATTGTTATTCGTTGTTCAGGATTTGGATCAATCATACGTTGCATTAATGAACAATATTCTTTTGATGGTTTTGATTTCATAACATCTTCATCGAATGTCCATTTTTTTTCCACCATATCTTTAACAGCTTTAGCACGATCACGAAAATCGAATGGTAAATGTGATGTCATCATAATATATAATGTAACACCTAATGCCCAAATATCAACACCAAATGCAACATATGGTTTACGTAATAATATTTCAGGTGCCATAAATATTGGTGTACCGCAAACAGTACGATTCATTGCTATTTGTCCTTGATTATCATGATGTTGTATACGACTTAAACCAAAATCAGTAACCAATAATAAAAAATCACCTGTTAATGATGTTGTATCTTTTTTTAATAAAATATTACCCGGTTTTATATCACGATGTGCAATACCTAATGAATGCATATGATTAATACCGCAGATTATTTGTGCAAAATAAAGTTTTGCCTGTGGTTCGGTCAGTGGTCCTGTTTTACTCATAAATTTCCCGAAATCACCACCATCAGCTAATTCCATAAATATATATAAACGATTACCAGTCGGTGTTAAACACATAAAATGTTTCATTAATTTAACAATATATAAATGTTTAACTTTTTCCATAATAAATAATTCATTTTTCATATCCATTATTCTTGAATCATTCATATTATTACCTAATTGACACATTTTACATGCTTGTCTTGCATTTGTTGTTTGATCAACAGCAATATAAACAACACCAAAACCACCTTCACCAAGTTTTTCTTCTAATTTATATTTAAAAAATTTTATAATATCTTCTTCGGTTTGAAATTTTTGACCTGGGCCAACATTATAAAGACCGGTTATTTCTTTTGGTTCCATTTTGGATGGTGTTGGTCCTTTTTCCAATGCAAACAATCCTTTGGATTTGGATTTGGATTTCTTTTTTTTCGGCATTCTTTTTTTTTTTTGTTTGTTTCACTTATCAAGCACACACACTTACTATACTTGAAAACTTTGTCCAAGATTTTGAATCAAAGTACAATATTTACAAAATGTTAGGATTTTTATATGAGAAAAATTTTTTTAATAATACAATTACAACAAACGAAAAACAACCAAAAATCAAATGAAATTGTTCAAATTTGATTTAGTGAAAACTTTCAATGATCAAACAAACAAACAAACATTCAACAATATAAATTCTGCGTTAACAAAGGATAAAAGAATTTTTTTTTTTCATTTTTGGTTGATTAATACAGTTAGGTGATTGATTGATTGATGAATTATACATGATGATTGGTGATGGATAGGTGATGATTGGTGACCTCTAATATTTGAGTTAATGCCAACGATTGATTGATGAAACGATGATGGTGATGTTAAGATAGATAATTTGCCATTCGTAGATGCTTTTTTTTGGAAGTGAGTTTTTTCTTGTTGTCGGGAACTTTCATATAGATAGTGTAAGATTTCCGAAGCGGTGATGGTGGATCAAGAATCAAGAATATTCTTCAGGATTATTTAGGATTTTCAAATCATCGTCGATTTGAGGTGAAAATTTGTATAAATATTGTAAGAATAAATATAATTGATAGTGGTGTAATATTCAAATGATTAGCAGCCGATATTAACATTGATGGTTCAATCATTTGTGGTGGTGGTCGATCAAAATATGAACAACGACGATCATATGCATCATCTAATGGAATGTATGATATATTTGTTTCTGGATCAATTTTAATATTTCTTGGTGGTTCACAACGCATATAACGTCCTTGATCATTATAATAACCATAATGTCCCATACGACCAAGATTACCAACCATACGGCCTAATTTATAACCACCATATGCACCAAGTGCAGTACCGGCTAATGCACCAAAACCAGCTGTACCAATACTACGGCCAATATTAAGACCTTTACCTTTACGATAACCACCACCGGTACCGAATCCACTTCCACCGAATCCACCACCGCCATAATGATTATTGCCAAATGTATTTCCAGTACCGAATGGTCGATTTTGATCTTTTTTTTCGATTTGAACGCAGAGAGAGAGAGAGCGAGAGAGAGAAAAGGGTTAACAAAATCAAAAACTATTACAAAAAAATACTTACATCCAGGATAAGAAGGATTTTGGGCAGATTGTTGTGGATATCTTGGATAATTTGATTGTTGTGGATAACCAGCAGCACCACCACCACGACCTGTATTTAATCCTGGATAAGGTGGTGGTGGACCAGCTGGATAACCACCACTTGCACCATGTGATGATGATCCTGGATATGGTGGTGGTGGACCAACTGGATGACCACTTGATGATCCTGGATAATTTGGATTATATGCTGGTTGTTTTGGATAAGAATTTGAACCACCAGAACCAGGATAAGATGGATTAGATGATGGTTGTCTTGGATACGGATTTGATGATGATGATGGTCTTGGTTTTGGTTTTGATTTTGATTTACCACCGAAAATTGATTTCATTTTTAATTTACGTTTAACAATATGATGTTGATCACCTTGTTGATAATTAAATTGAAATTGTTCATTTTGTTGTTGTTGTTGTCTGATTGCATCATCATTATTATTATTGGGATATCCATCAAATTGCTGCAATGAATCAATAATCATTTCATTAATCAACAAGAATATTAACAATGAACAAATGAATGGATGATAATATCGTTGATGAAATGACCATCGTTGTTTTCGTAATTTTGTTGAATACATTTTTTGCTTAATTACATTTACGAAACCAAAGAAACGACAAAAGAAACGCACACTTTTAACGTACCAAATCTAATGCAAAGATGGGAAAAAAAAGACAAAGGTAAAATACGATTTTTAGAAAACAAAAAAAAAAGTAATTCTTTAAAGTTAGTTTTTTACATTAGCAAACGTCGCAATTCAATCAATTGATTAGTTATCGATTTTTTCTCTGGATCAGCTTGGACAAACTTTACATGAAACACATAAACAAACAAACGAAAATTGTGAAAGAAGAAAAGTGAGCTCAGTCAGTGAAAATAAAATCAATGAATGATGATAATTCGAGTATCCAAATGCGTAACTTAACGTAACGTAAAAATACTGAAGCAGCAGTAGCAGCATTGGTAACTATTCACTTCATGTTGGATATTTGTGTGTGTGACGTAAGTAAACTAACCAAACTACTCCGTGTTAAAAAAAAATCTTCAGCTCGTTCAGATTGAAGAAGACGAAAAAGTATATAGAGAAAATGACAGTGAAAGACTCTATCTTTTTCTTCAAATCATCATCATCATCCATATTAGTCATACTGTGAATCAAGTTTGGGCGCCAAGTGTAATACAAATGAAATACGTTCTTTACGTTGTTGTTATCGCTATATAATACATGGAAAAATGGATGCCTGGGAAAAATTCTTTCTTTTTGATGTTTTTGATCGAAAACATCATCAACAACAACATTGACGTCATGATGATGATGATGATGTTTTCGAAGAATAACAAAAAAAAAGAATCCGGGAATTCAAAAACCAAAAAAAAAAAAAATAAACATTGTAAAAAAAGGGAGAAACTCTGGATTCTTTTTTTAGTTGAAAAATTCTATGCAGAAAACTACATCCAGATGAATAATTTAATTATTGAAATTCTGGAATTTGAGATTTGCGAAAAGAAAAACTTTCCAAAAAACTTACAAATTCTTTCCCTTGAACAAAAGTTCTTTCTTTCGTTTGATTTGATTTTGATTTGAAAAATGATTCTACCATTCAAAACAAAGATTCTGATATCGATACTGATGATCTTGATTGGAAAATTTCCTACAGCAAATGCCTATGAAGATGGTTATGAAGAAGAAGAAGAAGAAGAAGAAGAAGAATCAGATAATATTGTAAAAATGATCGATAAAAAAATAGAAGATTATCAAGAATATTTATTTTTAGAACAAAATGAAGATTTACAAGTAGAATTAGTTAATCGTGAAGAATGTATTTGTTATGTACCTGAACCAGGTATTTATAATGGTTTGGATTTGAATCGTTATCTTTTTCCATATCATCCATGTAAATTAAATCTATATATTTGTGATAAAAAACGTTTATTACAAAAACCATTATTATTTATTGATTGTTCTAAACAGATTGGTTGTTATTATCAAGAAAATTTAACCAATTGTGATTGTAGTAAACGACAAAAACTATGGGGTTCCAATGTTTGTGGTAATAGAATTTCAAAGAAAAATTGTTTTAAAGAATTACGTTATAAATGTCATTTTAATCAGAATAAAGCCGAATTGATTGGAATGTGTTAATAATTTTTTTGTTTTGTTTGTTTATCGCTCCAATAAAGGATCAATAACATTAATTATATCCTGATCGTTTGTTAATTGTTTTATATATGCCATTCTTGTTGGTTTATTACCATTATCATCATTGGATTCGTGCCAAATATTATAACCATCTGGTTGAATTTCCATTCGACCATATATTAAACGATAAAATGGTTCATAACCATTAATAGCAATTAATGCAGCAATTTCATCAAAACAAGCTTCAGTTAAATTTTGTTCCATGGATATCAACCATGCTTTACGTACTGGACTATTTTTCAATCGTGAATTTTGAATAATATTTTGGCCACAAAGTAAATGTTCACCTGTTTCAGCACCAGCAAATATTATTTTGGTTGGCCATTTTTCTACAACTTTTCTGGCTGCTTGTGGTTGTTTTTCAATATTCCATTCTTTACCTTCAGGATATTTTCCTGCCATTGCAATCATTTTTTGAACTTTTTTTCGTATCAATTCTCGTCCATTTAATGGTGAATATTCATCACTTTCGGTATCTAAAAGTCCGGCAAGATTTGTAAAAAAACCAATCGATAAAATTATAACATTATTATCCTTGGATGCGGCTAATAATCTTCGATATAATGTTATTGCATTTTCAGCTTGATCATTACGTTCAAAACGTGGATGTGGATAATTTTCTCGGACATAATCTGGCCAGGTAAGATTTTTACCTGAATCAAATGCATTCGGATCTTTTGTTATACCGATCGGTATTCGTGAACGATTAAAATAATTTGTAATTGCATCAAGAACCGGTACGATTCCTTCATAACGATCATTAGCCATCATTGCAAGAATTCGAGTTTTATTTTGATCAGCAAAACTATTTATTATAGCAATGGCTGTAACATCATCCGGATATTGTCCACAATCAGTATCGATAATAATATCTGGTATATTCGGGATTTGTTGTTGATCAGAAGAAGAAGAAGAAGCATTTGATTGTAAACTCATTAACAACAGCAGAATCAGCCATATTGATAGAAATAAAATAAGAAAATATTTCGGTTGTTTTCGTTGTTCAAACATTATCCGATCAGTTTGTTTTTTTCTATTTAAGAATTTTAGAACGAAACAATTTTTTTTTTTTTTGGTTGAAATAAAACTCAAATTTGAAACTAAAAACAACAACAACAACAACAACAACAAACTCTAATTGATTGATTGATTAATTTCCTTTTGTTTTTGGTTTTTGCAAATTAATCAATCAATCAATCAATCGATCGATCGATCGAACAACAACAACAAAATGCTTTTATCGTGGTCTTGCTGCTATCTTATGATAAGAAAATTGCGATTATCAACATCATTATCATTGAGAAACATTGAAAAGCATTTTTTTTTTTTTGATTGATAAAAAAAAGAAATTGATAATTAAAATATTTTGTTTTTGTAAAGATTTTGTAAATTTTTTTTTTCTTGGGAAGAAAAATGAAATTTTTTTTTATATAAATTACAAATCGATATATAAAATGGATTTTGTTTTGTTTTTGTTTGAATTTTCTTGTTTTTTTTTGTTTTTATAATTTTTTGTTAATGAAATTTTTTTTTTCTGTAAAAATATTTACCTTGCTGTTTTTTTTTCTATTCATCCAGAAAACATTTAACAATCATTTTTGATTGTTGATCATTTCTTTCAAAATGGTTGTCCCGGGAGATTTTGATTTTTTTCGTTAATCAAAAAATACTTTTTCTTTTTAATTAAATTAAATTTCAGAAAAATATTGACATTATTCACTTATTTCTGGATTTTTGTTCATTTTGCATTTCAATTCATTTGAATGAAATACAAAATTTGTAATATTTGAAATTTTGAATACAAATTAAAAAAAAAAAAACACCTAACGAATGATAAAAATGAATATAATTTTCAAAAATTTTATTAAAATTATTGAAAAAATTCATAAGAAAATTTCCGAAACAATATGGTTATTACCATATTATCGTAATCAAATTCGTCAATATTATAATGATCAATCGATAATCGATACAGATGATCATGATCATCATCAAAAAATTATTATCATTGTTCATCGAACATTTTGGCATAATTGGTTTCCATCAATATTAGCATTATTTGTTGGTATAACATGGGGTTATTATATTCGCTATCCAGATTGGTGTAATCGATATCAATTCTGGTTGGTTATAAAATTTTATCCACCTGAATCAGGAATCTATACAGCTGCTATGGTTGTTGTTTGGTCTGGTGTTATAATATCAACAGCATTATATGGTTTAGGTCAAAATTATCTTCAAGAATTTATCTATCTTTCAATATTGGATATGAATGAACAAAATCGAAAATATTTTGGCAAGTTTCATTTTCTGAGTGAAATTTTTTTTGAAAAAACCAAACAATTATCGTTTCTTTACCCCAATAGGTTTCAATCAAAATGAAATGATTAAATTAAAACAATATCAAAATCGATTATTATCAATGTTAGCATCATTCATTTATATTTGTACAATATTTGCATCAACCGGTCAATATTTTCAATTAATCGAACGAAATTTATTGAATGATAATAATAATATCCTTGTATTTGTATGGTTTTTTGGTTTTCAGCTATGGGGTTTGTATACAAGTTCAACAATGCATTTTACACCCGGTATATTAATGATTGTACATCGTTTTATTGAAATCAAACAAAAACAATTACAAAATCGTATGAAAACGGTAACAAATAATATTTATTCATTACAATATTGTCGTACAAATAAATCAATAATATTATTAAGAAAATATTATCGAATACGATTATTATTCAGTAGATTTCAACGAAAAAATCTACAAAAACTTGATGAACAAACAAAACGACTGTTGACAATATTATTAATAAGTTATACATTATTATGTACCTATCTGATATATGTTATATTTTTAACATCATTACCAAATCAATATTTACCGCTTTATTATCTATTATTTACAACACATTCATCATTAATGTTATTATTAACATTTACAGCCGCAAAAGTATCCGGTAATAATTATCAATTTGATCAATGGAATCGTAAAACATTTTATCAATTATCCAGATTATTATTATGGAAAGGAAAATTGAAATTATTGATTGAAATTGAAAATCATTATCAAGATTCAGGATTTTCTTTAACCAATGATTATGTTATTACATGGAATGCATATATTTATGTAAGATTTTTTTTACAATTTTGTAATTACAAATTACCAATACGTTTTTAATTATACTTTTTTCTCTTCTCATAATACAGATATTCCATAATATAAGTACATTTTTCTTTCTTATTTTTGCAAGATTATTTGATTAAAATATCTGGTATTCAAAATATCTATGTTAACTTTCAAAACATACATATTGATTTTTTTTTTTCTCTCTATTGTTGACAAGGGCAATGAAATTTCATTCAATTTTTCAATTTCACAGATGTAAAGAATATTTTTATTTCACACACACACAACTTTTCAGTTGATCTGTTGTTTGATCTACAAAATAAATAAATGTCATGCATATGATGATAATAATAATGATGATTATGTTCACCTGTAATTTCTTTTATTTTATTCTTTTTATTTATTGATTTTCAACCGAAAAAAAACAGAATATAAAGAATCTAGAATTTCTTTTCCATTTCTTTTCCAGTTCTTTAGTTCCTTGTGTGCGTGTGTATTTTTGAATTGAAAAAAATGGAAAATTTCAATCAAAATTCTATTGAAATAATTGAAAAAATTCATCGAAAAATTTCCGAAACAATATGGCTGGTACCATATTATCGTAATCAAATTCGTCAATATTATAATGATCAATCGATAATCGATACAGTTACTGATGATGATCATCATCAAAAAATAATCATTATTCATCGAACATTTTGGCATAATTGGTTTCCATCATTATTGGCATTATTTGTCGGTATAACATGGGGTTATTATATTCGCTATCCAGATTGGTGTAACCAATATCAATTCTGGTTGGTTATAAAATTTTATCCACCTGAATCAGAAATCTATACAGCTGCTATGGTTGTTGTTTGGTCTGGTGTTATAATATCAATATCAATGTATGGTTTAGGTCAAAATTATCTTCAAAAATTTATCTATCTTTCAATATTGGATATGAATGAACAAAATCGAAAATATTTTGGTAAATAAGTTTCATTTTCTGAGTGAATTTTTTTTTTTTTTTGAAAAACCCCAACAATTATCGTTTCTTTACCCCCATAGGTTTTAATCAAAATGAAATGATTAAATTAAAACAATATCAAAATCGATTATTATCAATGTTAGCAACATTCATATATATTTGTCAAATATTTGCATCAACCGGTCAATATTTTCAATTAATCGAAAGAAATTTATTAAATGATAATAATAATATCCTTGTATTTGTATGGTTTTTTGGTTTTCAGCTATGGGGTTTGTATACAAATTTAACAATGCATTTTACACCCGGTATATTAATGATTGTACATCGTTTTATTGATATCAAACAAAAACAATTACAAAATCGTATGAAAACGGTAACAAATAATATTTATTCACTACAAGATTGTCGTACAAATAAATCAATAATATTATTAAGAAAATATTATCGAATACGATTATTATTTAGTCGATTTCAACGAAAAAATCTACAAAAACTTGATGAACAAACAAAACGACTGTTGACAATATTATTAATAAGTTATACATTATTATGTACCTATCTGATATATGTTATATTTTTAACATCATTACCAAATCAATATTTACCGCTTTATTATCTATTATTTACAACACATTTATCATTAATGTTATTATTAACATTTACAGCCGCAAAAGTATCCGGTAATAATTATCAATTTGATCAATGGAATCGTAAAACATTTTATCAATTATCCAGATTATTATTATGGAAAGAAAAATTGAAATTATTGATTGAAATTGAAAATCATTATCAAGATTCAGGGTTTTCTTTAACCAATGATTATGTTATTACATGGAATGCATATATTTATGTAAGATTTTTTTTTTACAATTTTGTAATTACAAATTACCAATACGTTTTTAATTATACTTTTTTCTCTTCTCATAATACAGATATTCCATAATATAAGTACATTTTTCTTTCTTATTTTTGCAAGATTATTTGATTAAAATATCTGGTATTCAAAATATCTATGTTAACTTTCAAAACATACATATTGATTTTTTTTTTTCTCTCTATTGTTGACAAGGGCAATGAAATTTCATTCAATTTTTCAATTTCACAGATGTAAAGAATATTTTTATTTCACACACACACAACTTTTCAGTTGATATGTTGTTTGATCTACAAAATAAATAAATGTCATGCATATGATGATAATAATAATGATGATTATGTTCACCTGTAATTTCTTTTATTTTATCTTTTTATTTATTGATTTTCAACCGAAAAAAACAGAATATAAAGAATCTAGAATTGAAATAATTGAAACAAAAACAATTACAAAATCGTATGAAAACGGTAACAAATAATATTTATTCATTACAATATTGTCGTCAAAATAAATCAATAATATTATTAAGAAAATATTATCGAATACGATTATTATTTAGTCGATTTCAACGAAAAAATCTACAAAAACTTAATGAACAAACAAAACGACTGTTGACAATACTTTTAATTAGTTATACATTATTATGTACATATCTAATATATGTTATATTTTTAACATCATTACCAAATCAATATTTACCGCTTTATTATCTATTATTTACAACACATTCATCATTAATGTTATTATTAACATTTACATCATCAAAAGTATCCGATAATAATCGTCAATTTAACCGATGGAATCGTAAAACATTTTATCGTTTATCTAGAATATTATTATGGAATGAAAAATTGAAATTATTGATTGAAATTGAAAATCATTATCAAGATTCAGGATTTTCATTAACCAATGATTATGTAATTACATGGAATACATATATTTATGTAAGATTTTTTTATTATAATAATTTTTAAAGCAAAAATTATCATATATTTTTCTCTATACTTTTTTTCCTTCTCATAATACAGATATTTCATAATATCAGTACATTTTTCTTTCTTATTTTTGCACGATTATTAAATTGAAAATATCAAATAACGACTGATTGGTAGATTGGAAATCGATCGATCGATATTGAAATCAAATATTTCAACAGGTTTATTGTTGTCATTTTTAATTCATTCTTTCCAGTTACAAAATTCAAATTTATAAAAAATTTATAAACTTTTTTCAAATAAAAAATAATCCTTCTGCGATTTTAGGTTTGTCGAAATAAAAAGGATGATTTATCAATATTTCTAACCAAATATACCACCACCAGATTTGCCAGCTTTTCCAGCTTTGAATGCAGCACCAGCAGCACCACCTTTTTTAAAACCAGCAGCAGCAGCAGCTTTACCTGCTTTACCACCTTTAGCACCACCAACAGCACCATAACCAGCCTAGATTAAGCGGAAAATAAGCGGGAGTAAAAAAATTGAAGAATTTCATACAAAAAATCTCAAACAAAAAAAAATTACCTTAGCAGCTTTGCCACCTTTTTTGAATCCAGCAGCACCACCGGCAGCAAATTTACCACCTTTTTTACCTGTGAAAACAAAAATCAATCAAACATTATTAGATCAAATCGCAGGTAAATCGAATCAATCACAGAATTTACCTGCGGCACCAGCAGCGCCACCAGCTGCAAATGCACCACCCATTTTACCGAATTTAAATCTAAAAATTTCAAATGAATTTCGAATGAATTTTTCAAATTCAAAATTAACCCTTTCCATTTACCCTTGTGCCATTCCAAATGTTTTGACTGCACCGAATTTTTTATTGAAACCTGCAGCACCCATTTTACCGAATTTTCCTTTTTTGAAACCTTTTTTAAATGCAGCACCTATATTATTGAATAAAATTTTTAATCAATTAAAATTTTCAATTAAAAACCTATAGGTAAACTTACCAGCAGCACCAGCTGCACCAGCTTTACCAGCTTTAGCACCACCAGCCGCTCCAGCAGCAGCACCGGTAGCAAATCCACCTTTTTTACCACCAGCAGCAAAACCGGCTGCACCAGCTTTACCACCAGCAGCAAAACCAGCCGCACCAGCTTTACCACCTTTAGCACCAGCACCAGCAGCACCACCAGCAATTGCACCACCACCAGCTGATTCAGCAACAGCTAAATCATCATCAGCTTGTTGTGCATTGATGGCAACAATCAAAACAATGAATAAAACCTACCAAAACAAACAAAACGAAAACGAAAAAGTCGATGATGTCAATCGATAATCAATCAATTAATTAACACAACAAAAAAAAACATATTCACAATCACGAAAAAAACACTTAACACTTACAGCACTGAATAAATATTTCATTTTTGAAAAAATTTTTGTTTTTGTTTTTTCTTCTTCTTCTTCTTCAAATTTGGCTTCAAATCTAATCAGGATAGATTTTTGCTAATTTGGCTAATTTTATATACAAAAAGAAAAGTTTTAAAGAAAAATCAAAATAAAGTTTTTTAGTTTTTGCTACCTGGTGCCACCTGTATTTATATAGAATTTATGTATTGACCAAGAGAAGTGACAATAACAAAATTATTATTACATCCAGGAAATAAATATACTACTGATGATGATAAAAGGTGTTAAAAGAAAATGAGAAAATCTTATTATTGTTGTTGTTGTTTCAAAGGTAATATATAGTAGTCGCCGTTGTTATTTCCTTTTGGATCTGATGCAAAAGAGAAAGATAAAGTTTCTTGAAAGTTTCATTTGCCTTGAAATATCATATTCGTAATTTTGCTTTTGTTTTTTTCTATTAGTTTTCCACTAATACACTTTCTTGTCATCGTTATAATTTCATTTTATCAAAAATAGATTTAATATAACAAACAAACAAACAAACAAAAGTATTACTCATGTGTTTTTTGATCCATAAATCCTGTTTCCTCTCTCTCTCTCTTTATATACCTCATTCTCTAAATATACCAACGACGGAAATCTTGAGTACGGTCGGTTGTTATTTATGGAAGTAAATATTTCAAATTAAATAATTTTTCTTTGAAATGAACACGTGATCAACATATGGATGGATTTTCTATGGGGGGAAAACCAACCAACCACCTTTGATGTAACCTTGAAAGCTAAAATTTCATTCATAAAATTTCCATTTTCCGAGTACATAATGAATTTCCATTTCCCATCATAATCATCCGTATGTCATTTTTTTTCCCATAAATAACACTCTATTCAACCTTAACCTTCATTTTTCTTTCAAAGCGATGGTTTATGTCACAACGTTTTTAAATTAAAATTTCAATTTTTTTTTTTTAAATTTTATTTGTAAAATTGAAAACAAAAACAAAACAAAACAAATTCCGGTTTATTTTTTCTGAAAGTAAAATTCATATTGTTGTTGTTTAATATCAGACTATGGATTCTGTGTGATTATTCTGCCTTTCGGTTGTGTGTGTGTGTATGAGTTTTATTACGGAAATTCAACATGAAAACAAAACAAAACAGATATGATCAATAATAATAATAATAATAACAATATTTGAAAACAAATATATCATGGGAAAGTTTCCGGGGAAAAATTAATTTACGAAAAAATTTCTGACAATTATATTTGAATGATGATTGAAAAAGAAAAAACAATTTTGGAAAATTCCAGATTCAGAAGTGTTTCAAGAAGAAAAGAAAAAAATGTAAATCAAAAGACAATTAGAACATTGCATATATAAGAAAAGTGTAAATATGTAGGTATGATGTATATGATTAATCCAAAAAAAGAAGCGAAAAACACGAAAGAATTTTTTTTTTTTTTTCAGATTAAGGCCTCGAGATTTTCGAGTGTGTCAAAGTGTTAAAGTGTTAATGTGAAAGTGTGAAAGTGTTAATTATTTATCATTATCATCAATGTTTTGTAATAAGGGATATTTGGAGGGATATATTTATTCATTCAAATGTTTAGATAATGTGTGTAATTAGACAAGAAGTTTTTTTGTACATTTTAGAAATTCTGTGTTAACAAATCAATAAGTGGTAACGATACAAAAAGAAACAAACAGAAAAAAAAATTGTTCACATATCAAAAAGCAGAAGAAAGAATGCAAGAATGCAAATGAAGAATGCAAGAATGCAAATGAAAAAAAAAAATAGGGAAGGAAGGATTACAGTACAAAAAAAATGATGAGAATTTTTTGAAAAAAAAAGTTTTTAAGAAAGTTTTTTTGTAAACCTAGAATTTTTCGCTTTGTTTTGTTTAATGTGGCGAGTTATGGCGAATTGGATAGAAAATTTTTAACAAAAAAAAAAAGAAAAAAATTCCAACACTAAATTCAACACCAATCTTCATCATCATCATCATCGTCATCGTCGTCGTCATCGTCGCCATCATCACCATCACCGCTACCAATAGCATATGAATCACGTAAACTTGATGTTAAATAATGATGATGATGTGATGAACGATAATAATGATCAGATGATCGACCACCACCTGTAACAGCACCATCCGAATGAAATGATAATTGATGTAATGGTACACGTCTACGTGCACGTGGTATTGGTGGTGTAATTCGACGACTTGTCGTCGATGTTGATTGTTGCTGTTGATATGGCCATGATGATATTGATGCAGATTGCATAAATAATTTACGTCTTGGTAGTTTGGTCATTGCGGATGATGAAGATGTGGATGCGGCTGCTGCTGCTGCTGCTGCAGCGGTTGACATCAATACACCGGCACTTGATGGACGTTTGATATGATGATGATGATGATGCGATTTTGGTATCATTGGCTGTTGACGACGACGTAATCCACTTGCGGGTGGTACAGTCATTCCATAGCTATTATTATTATCATCAAGCTGATGATGACGATCATCAGTCCATGTTGATGAACGAAAATGTTTCATACGATCACGACGTCTTTGTTGTTGTTCCAACAATAATGATTGTTGTTGTTGTTGATGTGTAATTGATGTTGATGGTAATAATCGACTAGTACTAGCAGTAGTAGCTGATGTACCAGTACCAAGAAGATTTTCATCCGAATAACCGGATATTATCGGTTGATATGAGGTACTTGGCTGTGTTGAATGTTGTTGTTGTTGTTGTTGTTGATGATGATGACCATGTATTGTGGCAGTGATATTTGCTGTTGTTGTTGTTGTTGTATCTTCTTCTGGCCATGTTTCTAATGTAGGCTGTTGTGTTAATAATAAACTTGATCCAGGTGGTTGTGGAAGACCACGTTTTATCATTATTGTTGAACCTGGAATCGTTTGTTGTTGATTTAACATTGGCTGTGGTTGTTGTTGTTGTTGAATAATAGGAAATTGTTGTTGTTGTTGTTGTTGAGGTTGTTGGGTTATTGGACAAACAACAGTTGCTTGTTGTTGTTGTTGTTGCGGCTGTTGTTGTTGTTGTTGACGTTGTAAAACGCTACTTCGACTGCTAAACATACGTAATGGTGCCAATAATGATGATAAACTTGCTCCAATTGATTGTGTTTGCTGTGGTTGTTGTTGTTGTTGAGTCTGTTCTGATTGTTGTTGTTGGACGAATTGTTGTTGTTGTTGTTGAGCCATTTGATATGGATCGATTTGTTGTTGTTGCTGTTGCTGCATTTGTTGTTGAGAAGGATCCATCATCATTGCTTGCATGGCCATTTGTTGTTGTTGTTGTTGTTGCAATTGTTGTTGTTGTTGTTGTTGTTCTGGATCCAGAATAAAAGCTCCCGATGTTTTTGAAAAATGTGTTGGCGATGCATTTAATTTTGGAAAATTTATTGTAGCTGGTGTACGACTAGGAATGGTTGGTGAATGTGATACTAACGGGAAATTAATTTGAACAGATGGATCGGTTAAATTTTTTGGCAAATTTCCCGGTGTTGTTGGTAATAAACGACGTTTTGCACCATTTAAAAATCTTCCCGGAAAACGACGTAACTGTAATTGAAATGGTATTGATGATGATGATGATGATTGTTGTTGTTGTTGTTGTTGTTGCTGTTGTTGTTGTTGTTGTTGTTGAATTTGTGTTGATGGACTTGGTGAACGTGATCGTTGTTCTAATTTTGTTGTTCCATAATATTCAGTTTTTGTTGGATCCTGGATCAAGAGAAAAGTAACAGATTTCATTAAATAGATTTGCATCCTTGATCAATCAAATGATAATTTACCAATGGATGTGGACTAGGACTACGACTTGGTCGATCTAAATCCATCCTTGAACTATGTGAACGATATTCTAATGAACTTGATGGACTTGGTTGTCCAATAAAAAAATCACCATCAACACCACCACCATTAATTTCTTGTGCTTGTCGTAATCTTTGCATATAATATTGTTTTGAATGCGGATAATGAAATAATGGTTCACTTGGTCCTTGATCTTCTGGCCTTGGGCCACGCCATGGTTCACGATAACGATATGATGATGAACGACGATGATGACTACCATGTCTTACTAAACCACCAACGCCACCTATACCAGCACCAGTAGCCGGTAATGTTGGTGAACTAAATTCTTCATTTGTTGTACGAATTTTAGCTAAGAAAAAATCAAAGTTAGTTAATCAAATTGATTGATTTTTGATCGATATTTACATTTAGCGCGACCTTTACGTGATGTTTCATATTTAACAATTCCAACTAAATCCGATACAGTATCAGCAAAACCAAGTTGATCGGGTAATTTTGATGGTGAATGTTGTTGTTGTTGTTGTTGTTGTCGACCATATTCATCAAATTGTTGTTGTTGTTGTTGTTGATGATGATCTTGTTCTGTTGTGCAAACAGGAATTGTTGTTGTTGTTGCCGTTGTTGTTATCATTTGATCACCACTTGTTGTTGTTGTTGTTATCGATGTTGTTGTTGTTGTTATTGTTTTCGATTGTTGTTGTGATTTATGTTGTTCATCATCTTCAGTATATGCTTGTGTTGTTGATGGTGATTGTGGCCGTTGTGGATGAACGGATGGTGAACGTGAACGTGAACGTCTCCGACGAAATGATGATCTTCTTGATGATAAATGATCTGGATGTAAATGTGTTGATAAATGTGCCAATGCACTAACAACACCAGCTTCCTATTTTTGAATGACAGTTATTAGTTTTTTCGAATAATTTCTTAATTTTTTTGGTAAAATTCTTGTAAAACAAATTTTTTTCATTAAATTTTTTTTTGTTTGCATCAGAATCAGATTATCAGATTATCTGATCATCTGAAAAGCATTGCAGAAAAAGCAAAAATAAAGGACAAAGATAAGAGATTTAGATTAAGAAAGATAAGAGAGAGAGAGAGAGAGAGAGAGATAAGCTTGGAACTTGTGCAACACACACACACATCACTCACACATCTTTTTGTTAACAAATTTCATAATATTATTTACATATAAAAAAAGTTATTAAAGCAAAACATTTAATACAAGTGGATTACGTGTGGGCGTTTTTATGTGGGCGTGTATATGAGATAGGAGGTGGGTGGCTTGAAGCAAAATATGATATGTTTGTTTTGGTTGATTGGTTTTGATTTTTTTGTGTTTTTTTTTGCATGTTTCATTAGCATCAAGGAAAAAAGCTTATTTTTTTTTTTTTTTGGGCAGAAGAAAATAACTCACATCATCATCAACATCTTTATTATCGTTACTTCGATCATCATCAACATCATCATCAGTTTCACAGGTAGTTTTATTTGAACTACTATGATCTGATTTGATTAAATCATCATCATTAACATCATCGACTTTAATTTGAGTTTGATGCGGTAATGGTTGATGCGGCAATTGATTTTGATCACCATTCTGATTCGAACTAATGGTTTGCATCAAAATAAAATCATATTTTTTTCCATTGTTGTTGTCATCATCAAATTGTTGTTTTTGTTGTTTCGATTGTTGTTGTTGTTGTTGTTGATTAGAATCATCAACAACAACAAAAGGTAAATTATTATTATTATTTGTTGTTGTTGCTGGTGTTGATGATTTTTTTATTGAAAATTTTTTAAATGGTAATATTTTTAATCCTGTTCCTGTTTTAGTTGATTGTACGGATGATGTTGATGATAATATCGATATCTGTGATGAACCAGGTGATTGTTGTTGTTGTTGTTGTTGTTGTTTTGGTTGTTGTTGTTGTTGAATAACCATTAAAAATGATGATGATGTTGTTGGTTGTTGTATTTTAACAATATGTTGATCTTTACGTAAACGATCATGTACGATAGCATGTACAATTGAACTTGATCTTCGTGCTTTATTATTTCCACTATTAACACTAAGATAACTACCACTTGTACCATTCCCACCACCACCACCATTATTATCAATAACAATATGTAGATAATCTTTACGAATCGGTTGTTCAATATTTTGATTATCATTTTGATTAGTTAAACGTAATGATGCCTGACGATGATACCTTGGAACCAATTCAAATTCCTAATGTAAGATAATTTTGTTCAACAAACAATTTTTTGTTTTTTGACAATTTTCAAATAATAAAGTGCATATTTGACAATATATTTTTCCAGGGGCGACACTATGACTGATTGGTGGGTGTGTGCATGGGTGTAAATAGGTGTGTTGGTGGGGGTCAATTGAACATGGGCGGGTGGGAACAGCTTTCATTCGTTTAACCCGGTGGGCAAAAAAAATCACAGGTAAAATTTTCCAAGCTTTTTCCAATCGACTATTTCGACTCAAGTGATCAATCACAATATCACAATATCAACGAATTTATCAAAGAATCATTCACAATATTGGATCAACATCAAACCTCATCATCAATTGAATGTTTATCCTTATGTTTACGACTTGAACCACGACGTATAAAGCTGAATGTTTTTTCCAATTTATTTTCTTCGCTATTAAAATAAAAAGAAAATTAGTAAAGATTAGTAAAAAACTTGTAATTTTTTTGTATTTTTAATTTTAAAAAATTAAAAAAAATATTTAAAAAATAATTTTTAAATTAAAAAAAATACCTATGATCTTTAAGCGATCCTTTTCGTGGATGTATACCCATTTCATCGAAATTTTGTTCTTCAGGTGGTAGATTTTGATTACGCACGGCACCCATTAAACGTTGTAATAATGATGGTCGCTGTAATATTTTGGATTTTCAAAAAAAGTTTTACGAATTGAATCGATGACAGCCCCAGAAAGAAAAAGATTGGAAAACAATTTAAAGATGAAAAATTATTTTTTTTGGAAATTTTTGATGTTGAATTTTTTAAAGAAAAATAAACAACGAATGGACAATGGACAAGACGAGCAAGACGATTGACGAAGACAAAACATTCAAATTCATTTTTTGAAATCAAGCAATCAATATTATCGATTAGTCCATCATAATTCACAAGATGCAAATGAAGATTTGATTCGATTTTTTTCCGAATTTTGACAAAACGAAACAAAATAAACGAACAAGCAATATTATGGTTGGACAAAAATCATTCATTGATCAAAAAAAAAAAAATTAAGTTATGATGGATAAAAAATATTGAAAAACATTCAATTAAAAAAGCTAATTTCAAGATTTTAATCTTAAAATGGACATAATTACTATCTAAATGTGTGTGTGTGTAAGTGATGCACAAGACATGGCATGCTTATCATCAAATAGATTAAAAAAAGAGAGAGAGAGAGAAAGAGTGATTACAACAAAGAATCATGCAATCATCAATGAAATGAATTTAAACGATTCATGCAAAATGTGATAATTGAAAATCAAATTTAATTTTTCTGATAATGATGAAGATGATGATAATTGATATTTGAAAAGCCAAATATTTTGAAGAAAAAAAAATGGTGAACACTTGAAAGAATTTTTTTTCTGGTTTCAAATGTAACTAACTTTTTTTTGTCTTGATGATATCCTGTTATTGATGTGGTTAATTTTGAAAATATTCAATTGATCAATTGATTAATTAAAATATAAAATAAGCTTATTGTGATTGCAAAAAAAAAAATGTGTTAAATTTCCCTGAAATTATTTACGTTAAACATGTAATTTTTTTGTTGTTGTAAAAAAAATCCTAGTGCATCCTGATTAATAATCAGTAATTAATTAACTTTTGCCCTTTTTTTATATAATTAATTGATTTGGTGAACAAAAAAGGCGGTGATTAGTGATCAGTGTGTGTGTGTGTGTGTGTGTGTTTGTGAAAAACTCCAAAACGGACAACAGCATTTTTTTCCTTCAAATTCATTCTATTTGATACGATAAGACGTTGATTATTATAGATTTAGTTGATTGAAAAACACACGTGTAATTTTTTTTTGACAATTTCATAATTGAGACAGACAGACAGACAGACAGTGATAGATAGATAGAGAAAACGATACAGATAATAATAAATATTACCGTCTTTGTTTCATCTTGTTGTTGTTGTTGTTGTTGTTGTTGTTGATCATCATCATCTTCATGTCCATTTTGATAATAATGATGATAATGACGATGATCATATGGTTGTTGATGATGTGAATGTTGTTGTTGACTATAATATCCTGATCGTGAACTTTCACGTAATGGTTCGGTTAAATTAAACTGAATTTTTGTAAAAAAATTACTTGTTTTAGCCAGTTTTTTCGCATTTCAAAAAAATGTATTTTGTTTGTCTGATTTGATGTAATTTTTTTAAAAATCATCATCATCATTATCATCATTATAATCATTTTTTGATGAATTTTTTTTTTTTTTTTTTTTTTTGTTTGTTTGTTTAGGGTTAAAATTTATTCAATCCAATTTTTTTTTAAATTTTACTTTCGAGAATTACTATAAAACTATTGATATCTATAAATATTTATAACCACCAGCATTCATGATATGAGAAAATATATTATCATCAACAAAAAAAAAGTTGTCAAGAATCCAAGGAAATGAACATATATAAACAAACATCCAGAATTTCAATGAAAAACTTTCATTCATTACAAAAAAAAAAAAGGAAAAGAAAATCAGTCATTCATTCATTCATTTTTCAAGGGGAAGATAAAGGGTTAAAAAACAAATCTTGTATCAACAGAAATCAATGCTAATAATCTTGGAGAATTTCAAAAAAAAAGGAAAAAATTTTCGTTTTTTTTTTGTTCGGATGAATTTCAGGTTTTTCAGATTGGGAAATCAATTAATTAAAAGTAATTAAAAATGAGGGAGAAAAAAATTTACTAAAAAATAAATAAACACTACTTTTTAAAAAGGAAAACTTATTTTTTGATTAAAAAATGTGAAATTTTTTCAAGTAGAAACAAAAAAAGGGTTACAAACATACCGTAAGACCAACACCAGGTATCTGACCGAAACGTGTTGTTTTCCAATTTTCTAATATTAAAAAACCGGCATAAATTTTACCAACAGTTAAACGTCCATTACGTAGTTCATAATTTGGTGGTACTAATTTATCGATAATTTTTTTTGCTTGTAATGGCCATAATTTTACTAATGTATGTCTCAGTTCTTTATCTGCTTGATCCATTTCTTCAGCCGGACGCATTTTTATACTTAGATTTTCACGTATAAGTGCAAATAATGTTGTTGTAAAATTTACTTTACCATCTTCGGTAACCGGCATATTCATTCGAATTAATTTTTTATATGCCAAACGATATGGACATTTATTACCAAAACCTAATGGTGGATCCATATTTCTTAACATATCATACATTTCTGAATAATGTATATAACCAGTTGCATTTGGATCATATTCAGCCCAAACTCGAATAAATTCATCCAAATGATGTGCACCAAGTATTGATGAATCACGTGTTAAATAATCAAAATTATCCATAATAACAGCAACGAATAAATTTAACATCTTTTGAAAGGAAGGGAGAAAAATCCATTTAAATCCAAAGAAACTTTCCCAAAAAATAAACAAAAGAAACTTACCAAAAATGAACAGAAAAAAATAAATGTTACAAAATATGAATAAGCTAAATCCGAACCACAGCTATCTTTTTGTGAATCATTTTGCCGGGCTTTTGGATCACATGGTCGTCCGGAACGACATGATAACATTATTGCTTGCCATGATTCACCAGTTGCACATCTATTGGGAATTTTGGAACAAAAAAAAATTGAATTAATTTTTTGCTGAAAACCAAGACTGTTTTTTGATCCAAAAAAAACGTTTAAATCCTGTTTTTTAAATGTTGCTGTTGTCAAGTTAGTGTGTATTGTGTCTGTTTGTAAGTGTCAAGAATATTCGACAGATAATTGCGATGTCATCCATTACCAAATTAGGTAGATTTTCACAATGAGAAAAAACTTGCCTGAACAATAACATTAATCCTTGAATGAATGTACGAAAATTATTATGACGTGTTAGACTAGAATCGGGATTAAATTCGGTACCAATGGCTATATTACCGAATACCTATTGATTAACAACAACAAATTATAAATACGGATAAAAAAAACAAAAACGAAACAAAAATTTCGGTTTTTTTCTCTCTATTTCAAAATGATTAAAAAGGTAAGATTTTACAAGCATCATTATTACGGGGAAATGGGAAAAAATTGTGATTGAATAATGAAAATACACACAGAATTTTGGTGATTTGAATGTGTTTGTGTGTGTGTGTTTGATAAATGTGTTTGTGTGTCAACAACAACAACACGAAACAATGCTCAAAAGCAACAACAGCAATTCCGAAAAAAATGGCGGGAATTTAAATTCCAGTTCAAAAAAAAACAGAAAAACACTCACCTAAATAATAATATAAGCGATTGTGCAAATGTGCGAAAATTGGTGTGCCGATTTATTTCCGAATCCGGTGCAAAATCCATATTTCCAAAAACCTTTTGTTTTTTTTGTTTTTGTTTTTTGAAATTTTCATATTTTTTTTTTTTTTTTTTTGTTTTCAAAAATTCAATCATTTCACATGACACACCAATTGAAAAAACAAACAAATGATGAAGCAGAAGCATTAAATATTCAGTTATTATAAAGTGGTTAAACACAGTGTTAAAAGAAAGTGAGAATAAAAATGAAAAACACAGAAAATGAACACATGAACAATTCCGGTTTAGCAAAATACAGTTAATAAAACACCAAACACACACACAACGTTTATTTTAATGATCAAACAAATCAATTTTTTGTGGTAATGTGTTTCAATCCAAAAGCAACAACAACAACAAAAAAAAACAGTGATGTTTAGTGCCATTTTTTGTGAAAAAAATTTTGTTCAATTTTATTGATGATTTTTATATAAAGATATTGAGTGATTTTGAATGAAGAAAAAATAAGATTTTAGTGAAATTGAAATAAATTCATGTGAAAAAAAGGTGGAATAAGGTAAAAAACAAAAACAACAAACAAAAAAAAATATTAGTTTCAACTGAATGTTTTTCTCTATTTCTATTTAGATAAAGGATTACTATGTTACTGAAAAAAAATCTATCACTATTACCAGCATCTAGGCTAAATTAAGAAAGTCTTAGTCTAAAAAATCTAAAAAATGCTAAAATCCTATGGATATTCTCTATATTCGATTAGTCTTGTTGGTCTATATTCTATGATGAAATTCTATGATGGGTGAATCTTGGATATGGAGATTTCAAAACAAAATACAAGGCATGCAAACACAACAAATGAAAAGAAAAAAAATTGAAACATGCAATTGAAAAAAATGTGTGTGTGAAAAAAACAGAAAAAGAAAAATACCTGCATGCCAATAATGGCATAGATGAAGAATAACATTGCAATCAATAGACAAACATATGGTAAAGCCTAGAAAATTTGGAAGAAAAAAAAGGAATTAGAAAAATCGAATGCAAATGATTGATGGATTGATTGATTGATAAAACCTTAAATGATTGTATAAATGTCCAAAGTAGAATACGAATAGTATAACCTTGTCGTAATAATTTAATTAAACGTGCAGCACGGAATAAACGTAAAAATCCGACTGATATGAAATTGAAATCCTATATTTTTAAAAGAAAAAAGCAAAGGATTAACAAAAGTTTATTGATTAACCAAAAAAATTATCAAAAATTTGACAATTACCTTGCTATTAACAGCACTAAGTGTTATTTCCATAACCAATGCATCAACAACACTACCACAAACAGTTATAAAATCAAATGTATTCCATGAATCTTTGAAAAAATTCTATTGAAACGGGAACGAGAATATATTAACATTACAATCACGAAAATATGTAAAAAAATGAATTATTCTGGATTCTGTGTTTTGTGTTTCTTGTTATAAGTTTTTGTTTGTTTTTTCCTAATCAAATTTCCCTAATTATTCAAGATCCTAATCATCACTGGCCAGTGAAAAGAAGAAGATAATGATGATGATATGACGGTGATAGTGGTGGGGCAATGGTGGGGAAGTTTTTTTCTGATGATGAAATGTTGATGTTGGTGTTGATGAAATTCAAACCTTACAACCCAAAGCGATCATTTTTAATATACATTCGACAAGAAATAAAAATGTAAATATTTCATTTGTATATGTTAATGCATCCGTATAGTAAATATCAGCTTGATGATACTTGAATTTTTGTGGAATTTGAAAAATCGATTGATGAAGAATCGATGAATTGATAATGATGTTGAATGAAAAAAATGAAAATTGAAACAAAATTAATTGATTAAAATGTAATCATTATCCATTCCTTGTAATCAAAAATATTACACAAATGATATGCACCAAAAGAAAAAAAAACATTTTTCAAGTTGATTTTGAAGATGATTATTGAAGAATTTTCAGGAAAAGAAAAAAGAAAAATCATGCAAAATAACTTTTGTAATGAAGATAAAAGGGAAAAAAAGAAGAATTTCTTCTCGAAAGAATATTATATGCAACAAGATTTTGGCCAAGAATTTTTTCGTTTTGTTTGGAGTTACATTTCGAAGACAAAGAATTTCATAATGAAAAACAATTCGGTTGTAACTTTATTTGTGTGTGTGTGTGTTGTGTTTGTGATGGATCTCTTTATGATAAACAACAACAAAAGGAAGAAAGAAAACTTACCCTACAGCCAAATGCAGTTATTTTTAACATACATTCCAATGTAAATAAGGCAGTAAATGTAGCATTTGTATATTGTAATGTTAATTTATATTCATGACTTTGTTGATAATACTGTTTTTGTTTGTGTGTGTGTTTTTTGTTTTGTAATTTTTTTTATATTATATAATTAATTAATTTTTTTTCCCAAAAGAAAATGATAATTTTTAATTGAATATTAAATGAAATTCATGTTTTTGTTTATCATAGTCGGTGTGTGTGTGTGTGTGTGTGTGTTAAATGTCAAACAAGAATGAATGAATGGATGTTGTTGTTGTTGTCGGTGAAAATTAATAATTATGAATAAAGAGTGAGATAGAACGAGAGAGAGAAACAATATGATGCGGGTAATTGATTGTTTTGTATTATGAAAGAACAGAGAAAGAAAGGGTTGTTTGTTGTTTGATATAATGACAATGATTGATTGATTGATTGATTTTTGGTTTGTTTGTTTTTTGTTTATTTGATGATGAAAAGAAAAATGAATTTTTTGAAGAATAACAAAACAGAATATAGAATAAAGGGATGAAAGAGAAAAGAAAGAGAGAAAGAAAAAGAAAAAATTTTTCATTCAATATTGCAACAATATAGCACACACATAGTAAAATATATATTGATGATGATGGGAGAAAAAAGGGTTAAGCAATCAATCAATCAATCAATCAATTTATTCCGAATAAAAAACTAATGTTTTAGATTAACAATACCAAACATGCTAAATTACATGCTAAAGAAGTGAAAGAATTTTCTATAAAAATTTTTTTATTGATTTGCAGAAAAAATGAAGAAGAAAAATTCTCTAATGATATTCATGCATATTAATTTTTTCAAAAAAAAAAAAAAAATAATTTTTGACAGGTGACATGCAAATATTGATGTGTGTCTGGTCTTTGATGAATGTTTGTTTAGTTCGAAAGGGTTGTTGATCTTGTCATTGGAAAAATTAATTTTCATGCCAAAAAAATAAGAAATTAAAAAAATAACCAAACAAAACAAAGAATTGTGGATGCAATTCATTAACAACAATAAGAAAAAATTTACGAGCAAAATGTTTTTTTTCTTTCGAAAAGAAAATATATTATGGAAGCCATTCAAAATATATAAATCATCGTTAAATAATCATTTTTATTTATGGGATGCAAACACTAACTAACCAACCAACTAACTCACAAACTAACCGGTGATAAATTATGTCATTCATTCATTCATAGACTAAAGTCATGCATTCATTCCATTACATTCCAAATAAAATGGTCAAAATGGAGCAAAAAAATTTATAAATAAAAAACATTACAAAAACAAAAACAAACATACCTTCATCATTAATAATATGGTATTCAATACGATCAATACCATAATAAAATATTCGAATGCCGTTGAAACAACAACACGCCATATTTTATATTTTAATGAATCTTTATCTTTTGGCATATAACGTTGTAATGGTTTAGCTTGTATAGCAAAATCAATACAAGATTTTTGATTTTTATCTAATTCACCTTCTTCAAGCTCTTTTTCACCTTGTTCTTGAAATGTAATAATAATTAAGGCAACAAATATATTGACGAAAAAAAATGGAAAGACAATAAAAAATATAACATAAAATAATGACATTTCAATACGAAAACGTGGTAATGGACCATGATCTTCATATACAGCATCCATTGAATGTTGTAATACACTGACAAAAAAAGGGTTAATTGGGAAGAAATAAAATAGAAAAAAGAAAAGAAAATAACGTTAGTAAAGTGAATGGAAAATTTGTTTTGTTTTTTAAATTTACGTTGGCCATCCTTCACCAGTTTGCACTGTAAACAATGTTAACATTGCTGATATAACATTATCATAATGAAATTGTCTACGATCCCAAATACGTTTTCGTACTTGTGGTGGTTCATGTGATGAACTAAATATAAAAAATTCACCACTATAGACAAATGAAAAAAACGAATGGAAAAAAAAATGAAAAAAAACATTGAAAAATTTTACCGAAAAAACAAGCGAAAAAAGCGATAATAACCGAAATGAAATAAGAAAATATTAACTGTTACTTACTGACATTCTTCTTCAAATAATTTTGATTCATCTGTACAATAATGAAAACGACCATTAAATAATTGTACAGCTATCACAGCAAATATAAATTGAAATAACATATAAACAATAAGTATGTTGAAAACATTTTTCAATGATGTTATAACACAATCAAATACGGCTTTTAATTTTGGTACACGTTTTATTGTTTTCAATGGACGCAATACACGCAGTACTCTTAATGATTTTATAACACTAAGACTGGATGCAGCACCTTTTGTACCTGGACTTGCATCACCACTAATATTTTTGGATAATAAAATTTAAAAAGATTCGGTAAATTCATTGGATTCTTTGGGATTTTTTACAAACAAACAAACAAATGACTTACAGATATGTAAATGCAATTGCACAAAGTGCACAAATAACAACAATAGAATCGAGAATATTCCAAAAATCACGACAATATGAACCAGGATGTAAAAATATACCTTGATCAATTACTTTTAATACCATTTCGATTGCAAATACACCAGTAAATGCATAATCAAAATAAACTGTTGATGATAAAAACAGATAAATTACAAATAAATTACAAAGAAAATTATAATTTAAAGAATTACAAAGAAATACTTACTTAAAATACTATTAATATAAGCATTTTCATCAACAGGATCTTCAGCTGCTAATGCAATACTACTTAATGTTATAATAACCATTATAAATGCATCAAAATATTTCATATTGGTTATAAAATGGCAAAAAACACGTATTGGATTGGATGATGAAAATATAAACATTGATGAATATGGAAGCATTGGTTTTGGTCCGGATGGTTCATCATCATCATCAAACAAATCATCATCATCTTTTTTCTTAACTTTAACTAATTCATATTCAATTTTATGTAGATCAGTACGGCTACCTGCTTTTGCACCACCACCACCTGCGCCACCACCAGCACCAAGTGGTGATGGTGGACAAATATTAACCGCAGGTACTAAATCATCTGATTTGGATTTTATTTGATCTAAATCAAGATTTTCACGTTCACGATCAACTTCAGCTTCTTCTTCTTCAGCTGCTGTCAATTCTTGTGCATTAGCTAAATTATCAACAGCAATAGCCAAAAATACATTTAATAATGTATAATTACCAAACAATACCAGAATAATAAAATAAACACTATAAATCATTCCACCATGATGTATACCACCTTGTGATTCAATTGCTTTATACATAACTTCATTCCAATCTTCACCGGTTAATATTTGAAATACTGTTAACAGTGCAATAGCAAATGTATTAAAATTTGCAGCAGGTGTTTCATCTTCAAAATTAAATGCACCACCAAATAATTGCATGCCTAATAAGGCAAATATTAATATGAATAAAAACAATAAAAATAATAATGATATAATTGAACGCATTGAGGCAAGTAATGAAATGACTAAATTTCTTAATGATGACCAATATCTATAGCGTTTTTTTGGATCGGGATAATAAAAATCAATCAATCAATCAATATTGGATCGAAATAGTTGCTTGTTTGTTGTCTGTTTCGTAACTTACTTTGTAACTTTAAAAATACGTAACAAACGTAATGCACGTAATACAGAAAATCCAAATGATCCACCTTTAAATTCTGACCATATTACTTCAAATATTGAACCAATAATAACCATACAATCAAAACGATTGAATGCAGAAGAGAAATATTCTTTCAATCCAAGTGCATACATTTTGATCAACATTTCACAATTGAATAGGCCAAGAAATACAAATTCAGCAATATCTAATTTTGAAAAAAAATGAATGAAAGAATTTTGCGTTAATTGAAAAGATATTGAAATTCCGGAAAGTTTCTCGAAAAAACATTACATACATAAAAATTGTGTTAAAAATTCTGGTTGTCCTTTATGTTCAACAGCAACACAGGCAGTGTTTAAGAAAAATACCAATAATATTACAAACCAATAAAATGCTTGTGTTTTGATACCACGACGTACGGCCAATCTATATTATATTTACACAAACAACAAACAACAAAAAAACAAACAAACAAAAAAAAACCAATTTTCAAATTTTCATTCATTTCATCCAGTTTTCATTTAAACCTTAATTAAAAAAAACAACAAAGGTTAAGTTAGGTTAAGTTAACCATGATTATGATTAGGAACATAATAATAATAATCTTCTGTTGCTTCCCTCCCAATAAGCCATAAGTTCTTGTAATGGCTTCTTTTTTTGTTTTCCTTCTCTTTTATATAATAGATCGAAAAAAGTTCCCGGAAAAAAAATGAAAAATAAATTGGAAAATTTTACTAGAAAGAATATTAACAGAAAGTTTTTTTTTTTTGGTTTCCATTTATTTATCCATTCATTCATCCATCTATACATCCGTAGTTTAACCGAATATCTCAAACCAAGCTTGATTATCGATAATGAGAAAAAGAATCAACAACAACAACAAAACTACGACAACAACAATAACCAGAACAACAACAACAACAAATGCTATATAAGCCCATGCATTCCAAAAAGAAAATATACTCGGACAAAATTGTTATTTTTTTAAAAATCGGATTTTTCATTTTTCACAAACACATTCGGTTCTATATTGGTGTGTGTTTTCCGAAAAAAAATATTTCTCTAATCCAATCGATAGAATGCCGATAAACTTTCCGGAAAAGCAAAAAAAAATATCGAGCAAATTAAAGTGATGTTTAAACAAAATTAAACGAAAAGTAAAAAAAAATTGATTAAATAAATAATACCCACACACACTCACACACACATCTGATAATGGTGGGAGCAATGTTTTCTGGTTCTGGTTCTGCGCATCACCTTTTTTTTTTTTGTTTTTGCATCACATTTTTCCGAACAGACCAACAGAATAACCCCAATAAAAAAAACTAACTTAATAACTCAGAGTCAGTCTCAGTTGGGAGAAAAAATTCTGCATTTTTTTTCTGTTTTCACCGTTATTTGACCTGATTTTTTTCTACTCTCCTATTTCTATCCTGGTATTGGCATCGACTCAAATCCAAATACCTATCCATATTTGCACACATGTGTAATGTACGATTCGAATACGAATGTTGGAATTCAAAAAAAACAAGGAAATTACAACAACAACAATGGTGATGATACCGAAAAAGAAATGAAACAAACATCTTTTTGGCTATAATGCCATGAACATCTGTGTGCGTGTGTGCGGGTATTCTGTACTTTTTTTCTGTTGAAATCCAGTAGTGTGTAGGCTTTTTTTTACTTGGGAGTGATAAAACACAGTCGAGGTCGATAAACTCAACGGTGGTGAAAAAAACTAAAAGAAGAAGAATCCAAATCCAAATTCAACAATAACAACAACAATAGTAGAATAGCAAACATTACAGAAGCAAAATAGCAAAAAAATTGTCATGAATGATTCCCGAAAATATTCTCAAGATACTCTATATATGTGGGAAAATGTGGGAAAAAAGCGAGAAAAGAAAAGAATTTTTCTTTGGCTGAAAACATGACGATGATTATGATGAGAAATTCTGGGAAGAAACTAGGGAATTACCGTGTCGATTGACAAACATCGATTGATCACAGTCGAATTGAAACATTGATTTTGGTGGGAAAAAAACAAACAAACAAAACTGAAACAAACAAATAAGGAAATGATGATGATGAAAGAAAGAATTCTGAATATTTTCTTTATTCTTTGCCATTTTCAAATTGTGCAATTCAAATTTGAAAAAACTTTTTGAAATTTGAAAATGTGAAGAGCAAAACAAAACAAAGCGCAAAACAAAAAACAGAATTATGAATAGCAAAGAATATTTACATGTCATTTCAAACATGGAAATGAAAACTGAAATGTCATGTTTTTTTCATTTCAGTTTTTCATTTTGAAATTATGTTTACTCGAAAAAAAGCAAAACAACAGAATAAAGAAGAAAAACAAAGAAGAAACAGAAAAAGTTTGATGAATGGAAATTATGTAACGAAAATGGGAAAAAAAATGATTCAAAACTAACAGCAGCAGTTTTGTAATTGAATAAAGTAAAACATCATCATCTTGATTATCATTGTGAATTACAGTGAAATTGTTGTTGTCAGTGTTTTGTTTTGATTGTTTCTCGGTTAGTTAGTTAGTTAGTTAGTTAGTTAGCATCATTTTTTTTTTGTTGTCTTGCAACCAAGTGTGACAAACTGATTCTGATTTTTGTATATTCTGATGTTTTTGTATATTCTGATGTTTCACAAGCAAACAAACAACCAGAAAGTGGAAAAAAAAATGGAAGCCAAAAATTTTCTCTCGGATTAAATTACAATGATGAAAAATCGATTAATCAAAAATCAATGTAATAATAATCATCATCATCATCATCGAAGGATGCTTATTATTTTCGCAAAACGGAATTCCTGTGAAACAAAAACCCAAAACAACAACAGTGAAAAGACCCAAAACAACAACGAAGAAAATTATCGATTTCAATTTTGTTCAATTCAAAAAAAAAGTTTTTTGTTTTTCGAAAATGTATTTCGTAACCAGTTTACGATCCAAAAAAAAAAACTATTTTTCAAAAAAATGTAAAAAAATCAATACCATAATGATGGCCATTAATTTCTTTCTTTATCAAATTGATTTTTTTTTTCTTTGAACAACAAAACAAACTCAAGTTGAAATCAGACAACGATGACTGGATGAAATTGCGAGAAAAATTCTCCGATAATTTCTTGGGAACTTTCTTTCTTATCCATAGAGTTTTTGTAAATCGTTTGGCCCCATAAAAATAGAAACATCTACAACGGAATAAACAAAACAACAACAGAATCTTTTAACTTCTTTAAAAGAATATTCTTGTGTTGTGTTTTTTCTCGATCAAATATTGACCGGTTTGATTGAATGAATGAATGGATCTTTACACACAACATGTCTAAAAAAAAATGTCTAAAAATAACCCATCACTTCTATCAACAACAACAACAACAACAAAATGATACATATACCTTATGACGGTAACATTTTTTTGTTTGAACGTCATCATCTTGAATTTGATATATTTTACGGGGGGGTATTGGGAAACGATGGAGAAAGTGTGGAAAAGACGAAGAATATCGATTCTTTTTTTTCCCAAATTCTATTCATAAACATGATTCGCATAAGTTTATTTTGGAAACCAGAACTTTTTTCTTTTTTTCTTCGTCGCTAGAATTTCATATTTCTTCCATGATAAAAAGTCCAAAAATCACCGAAAAATTTTCATACGTTGAAAGTTCCCCCAAAAAAATAAACTAACTGACTGAATGATCATCATTATCATCATATTAATCTTTATATGCCTGTCATATTCATAGATATATAGAATCTTTGTGCCCATAGACACACGAAACAAAACAAAACGAAACAAAAAATTATTGAAAATAACAAACAAACAAACAATGAAAACACTGTGACAACAACAACAATGACGACAATGATGATCAACACACATATATTTTCATTGAGAAATTTACATTACATTATTATGGTTACGGTAAAAACATTTTTTTTAGATTTGAAAATTTATAAATGCTAAAGGTTGATAAAAGTAAAAAAAAACATACCGAAAACGTTTTTCTTGTCGCCAAAATGCTTTACAAGCACCTTTATTTTTTATCTTTGAATGTAGATAAGTTGCACGTGAAAATCCTGTTGTTGTTGTTGTTGTTGTTTGTTGATTTTGATGAAATTTTGATGATGATTTTTTTCACATAAACAGACACATAAGCACAGATATCACATATTTTTTTTATCAATTTTGTATCGATTCATTGATGATGATGATGATGAAAACAGAATGAAAAAAAAAAGAATGAAAAAAAACACGAATGAAAAAATCAAATTGGAAAAACAAAACAAAAATGAAATCAGTTTTTTACAGTAATTTTTCCGAAAAAAACATTTTTTCGGAAATATTTCTGGAAATTTTTGCTGAATATTCCAAATCAATCTAGGTCAATTTTATTCTAACATCACCTGAGGCAGGCATGCAAATATTACAAAAGACATTCAAAAAGAAAAGCATCTCAAACAAAGACATTCTACATCATGCAATCAATAGAAACATTTAGATTAGAAAATTTTTCAAACGAAAAAAAAAACATGATGCAAACAAGCCAAAACATCATCATCGAAATAGAATTTATATTTTGAAGAAGAATAGAAAAAATGCAATGCAGGAAAGCCAACTTTTTCATCGGTTGTCAAATCAAGTTGATTCGATTTTAAAACTAAAACCATGAATTTTTATTGGTTTGTTTTTTTTCAAAGTAATTTTTTTTTCACCAAATGATAATGAGATGATGTTATTAGTTGATTTTTTTATTAATTAATTAAAAGTTCATTAATATTGTTACTAACTAACTAATTTATTAGCTAATCTTTTATTAGGTATTATGAAACAAAACTATCTAAGGAGGAGATTCTTTACTACAATTTATAATTACTAAACTAACTAACTAAACTGAATTTTATTATTTATTTATTATCATTTATTTACGAAAAAATAATCTAAAATCTAGATTACAAATTTAATTTATGGTATGTTTTTTTGACTATACGAAAAAATTATAATGTTTTAATCTGAATTTTTTCAATTTTTAATTACCTTTCATCACTTTGGAAGGCACTACAGCTTGTTATATTTTATTTTATTTTATCATTTGTGATTGTGAATATAAAGTGTTGGTAATGCGATGGGATTCGTTTTGTTTGATACAGGTTGTGAACAGAAAATGTATAAGATGTTATATTGATGAATGATTTGATTGATATATATAGTTGAATGAATTGTCATTTTAGTAGAATAATTGACACAAACACACGAAAGATGATAGATGATGATAAAAATGGATAACAAAAAAACACACACATATGAAAAGGAATGAAGGGATAAAAACAATTTGGAAAGGATTTTTCAAAAAAGTTTTTGGATTTTGTTTTGAAACACATTTAGCAACAACAACAAGAAAAACAAACACAAACACACATACACATATTGATATAGCACACACATGGATTAAAACATTAATTTTTTTAAAAATGATGGTTTAGGATTGTAAAAATTGTGTTGTGGACAAAAATTAAAAGAAATTTAATTGAAAAAACAAATGAAAAACAAATGAAAAACAAATGAAAAACAAATGAAAAACAAACAGGATTTTGGGTTTGGTTTGGGGATAAGTGAAAAGAATTCAAAATGAAAAACAAAACACAAAAATCATTGTGTTAAAATGTGATTTGTCCAAAAAACCAACAACAAACGAAATGAAAAGAATTTTTGTGTTTTGTGCAATTTTTTCAGAAAAAAAGTGAAAAGTAACAAAAATTAAAAATTAAGCGAAAAGTGAAAAAAGTGAATAAAGCACACACACACGAACACACACATAAAAAGTGTAGCAAAACAAAAGAATTTTTCAAACATAAAGTGTATATTTCAAAATTGATTATTGATGAATTATTGTGGTTTTTTTTCGTGTTTGAGTTTTTTAAAAAATTGTGAAGAAAAAATTTTATTTTAACAAAAATTAGTTTTGTTTCAAATCCATCTATGAACTGAAATCTAAATCTCTATGAACTGATCTGGATTTCTAATCAACTTGGAGGAATTTTTTTTTGGAAAAAAAACTTTCTGGAAAGTTTTCTGAAAAGTTTTTTTTGTTTCATCTACGAAAGTTACACACTTACCTTCATCTTCTTCATCTTCATCTTCATCTTCTTCATCGGTACTTTTACTATGCATATTTTTTAGCTTTTTACGTTTGGCAGCAGCACGACGTCTTGCTGTATATTTGGACGTGAACGAAAATTTTTTTGTTTGGACGTAAGAAAAAAGGATTAACAAAAAAATGGTTAAACTAAAACTAACCTTCAATAATGTGCATTTTTTCTTCTTCGGTTGTACGTTCTTCTGCAAGGATAACCTCTTCTGCTTTACAAATCCATTCAACATAACCATTTAATTCACGTTCTAATTGTTGTTGTCTACGTAATTTTAAAAATGCTTGACGATTTTCAACTCTTTCTCTTTCTTTTGCAAATTCACTTGAAACAAACAAAGGAAAAAAATCCAAATTGAAATTTCCATTGAAAAAACATATAAAAACAAAACGCAAAATTCTTACCCACTCAAAACACCAAGAACAAGATTGAGCATAAAAAATGATCCCAATATGATTAATGGAACAAAATATATCCAATTATAAGTACTACCAAGTGCATCATTTGTCTGAATTTTTTTTGGAAAATTTTCCAAGAAAATTTCCAATGAAAAAAATGTTCAAATTCACAAGTGAAATGTTTTATTTACCCAATATAAAATTGCTGTCCAACCTTCCATAGTAATACATTGAAAAACGGTTAACATTGCGAAAAATATATTATCAAAACTGGTAATGCCATAATTTGGTCCTTCCCATCCTTCACGACAAATCGATGTATTTGGACAAACATATGCACCTTTTGGTGTTTTATCTGGATCGGTTAACATTGTACATGGTGTTTCATGTTCACCACCTTCTTTTTCAATATCAACTAGACATTTTTGGGTGAAGATTTTCCGGTTTTCATTGATTTGGTTGCAAAATAGATTCAATCGATTAATTCAATCAATATTACCTTTATCTGGCAGTAGATAGCATGTTTTATGTAAAGCTCCTTCATAAAAATCAAGACCTATTATGGCAAATATAACAATTGCAAATAAAACTAATAGACCAATCTGTAATAATGGTGCCATTGCTTTGATTATGGATTTTAAAACCACTTGTAAACCTTTGATTTTTTCGAAAGAGGAAAAAAAGGGTTAAAAGAAAAGGGGTAAAAGTTTTTGGGTTTTTCAATGAAAAAAACAAAACAAAATTAGTTAATTCATCCAATAAATCAATATAAATGTCAAATGTGATTGATTTTGTTGTGATTTTGTTTGTTGTTTCATCACCGAAGATTGCATTCTTTCATCATGTCGTCGATGTTCACGAAAAAACCAAGATGCTTGAATGAAAAAAAATTGAAAATTCAAATCATCTAAATTCACCAATCACATGTCACACGCACAACAAAACAAAACAAAACATGACAAGATTCTTTTTTTGGTTTTCCAGAATGCAATGCTAAATATTACTTTGGATTTTGTTTTTTGGTTTTTGGTTTTGGTTTTTCAGATTTACTTACTTGGTACACCTGATACCAATTTTAATGGTCTTAATACACGTATTGCACGTAATGTTTTAAGATCTACACCACCTAATACTTTTATATCGGTCGGTATGCAGAATGTAATCAGGCTTTTTCATCATTCCAAAATTGATTGATTGATCGATCGATTCATATAACAAGCAGTCAGGATTCATCATCAACATCAAAATCAAAAACAACAACAAAAATAACACATTCCATAACAGAAATAAATAAAAAAAAATAGTAGTTTGTTTTTCAAGTAAAGTTTCGTTTTCCGATGTTTGTTCGGTAACACATTCCACATATGGACAGGCAGTCAAAATTCAAATTTTTTAATGTTTTTTGGTGAATATAATCATCATTCATCATTCATAATGATAATGGAAAAATTTTTCAAGAAAATTAAAGAAAAAACATTCGATGACGAATGATAATAATGAATTTTTGGACAGGCAAAGAAAGTTTTTGGAAAGAAAATTGAAAAAAAACAAATCAATTAATCAAAAATTCAAAAATACCAAAAATTGATTAGCAAGAAAAACCAAACATTCAACAGAAAAAACAAGCGAAAAAAAAAGAATGGGAATCAATTGCAAGCACATGCCAAAAAATTGCAAATCAAACAAACGTAAAATGAAATTCAAATTCAATTTATCATTAACAAAATTGCATTTTTTCTTTTTTGTTTTTGTTTTGTTTCAATGGTCAATTCAATTTGTTTGTATGTTTGTATGTTGTTGTCTGACTTTTTTGTTTTGTATGTACTTACTTGGCGTCCTTGATACCAATTTTAATGGACGCAATACACGAAATGAACGTAACATACGAAAATCAATATTTTTAAATTCACTTCCTTCGATTACTTTGTTTGCGATACTATTATTGATTGATTGGTTTTTGTTGATGATATTTGGCATATTTACATTGGAAAAATTATGATTAATTTTCAAAAGAAATAATCAATTTTTCAAAATAATTTTTGGGGTTTTCTCATCTGATAAATTTGTTTTTGTTTTTTTGTTTATAAAATGAAAAATAAAACAAGCAAGCATTTGGTTGTGTCGGTGTAATTTGTTGGTCTAATTTTGGCTTATAAGCGAAAATAAAATTAAGGGAACAAAGCGAAAAACGAAAAAAAAAATGATAATGATAATTAAAAATACAAACCCAGTCAATACGACTATAAAATCCAATATATTCCAAACATTTCTAAGATATGATCCTTTATGTAGAATAAAACCTAATGCCAATATTTTTAATGTTGCTTCAACACAAAATATTCCTAAAAAATAAGGCTCCGATGTTTCCTATTGTAGTTATTACATTGATTAAAAGGGAGAAAAAAATTGAAAGTTTTAGATTCAAAAATCATTCGTAAAAATAAATTTTCATAATTCGTTTACCAATTTAAGTGATAAAGGCGTACGATCTTTGTCTGGTAGATGCTCTTCCAATGCAAGCACCACACAGTTGGCAATGATAGTAAGTAGGACAGCATATTCAAATACAGTGTTTATCCGGAAAAAATTAAAGAATTTTTGAAATCAATATTAAGGAATCAAGAATAATCGGTGGAATAAAAAACCATCAGTTTTTTCTCAAAAAATCAAATAAAATAAAGTTATTCATAACAAACAAAGAAAAGCGAAAGAAGAAAATTTTGTAAATCTTATGACAATTTTTACAAAGAATAATAAAGAATAAAGAAAAGAGACGTGAGGAATGTGAATATAATAATTTTTTACTTTTACTGAATTTCTTTTCCTGAATTACTTTTTTGGAATGTTTTTTTCGCATTGAATTTTCTTAAAAAATTTCTAAAAAATTGTCATTGATAATGATGATTTCAATTGAAGAAAGAACTTGAATTTCAATTGAAATTTGATCATTTATGAAATCCGAATCTTATCATTTCCAAAAAAAAAAAAATTGTTTACTTTTTTCTCTCTGGCCAGCCAACCAACCAAACAACAAAAAACCGAAAAAAATCACTCAGATATGAATGAATGAAAAACATGTAACCATTCATCGTTCCTTTATAAATAAATAATGTTTCTTTTTGGGTGGACTTTTTCGTTTTTTTTTCATTTGTTCGTTTGTTCATTTTTGGAAATGAATTTCTACTGATTTATTCACCGAAAAAAAACAGAATATTCTGTATGTGTGTGTGACTATATCAACCAAATTCTGTAACCAAAAAATGAACATCATCATCATATCTATAATTCTGTATATTTAGGTCGATGATAAAATCATTTAAATCAGACCAAATGTAGAATGAATGTAGAAAAAAAACAAATGCAGAAAGTTATTAATTTGATAGTTGAAATTCCGTTGTTGTTTGTTTGTTTGTTTCTGTCAAAAAAAAAAAAAACATTCAGGATGAAAAAAAGGTAATGATAGGGTTGTGAAAATAATAATGTGATATATGATAATAAACCAGGATAAAACAAAAACAAAACAAAACAAACAGGAACCAAAAACAATCAGAAAAACTTTTTGGACAATTCATGACTAATCATCATATTCTCGATATATGTTTTTTAATGTTTTTATTTTTGGTTTGACCAATGAAGAGAGAGAGAGAGAGAGAGAGAGAGAGAGAGAGAGAAATGATTATTGAAAACTGTCATTGTTTGCTTTTTTGATTCTGTTCTTCTATTGTTGGTTATCAATGTCGTTTTTTTCTGTTCCTGTTTGTTTGTTTCCAAAATTGAATAACACACAAAAATGTTTTAAATGGAAATTGATTGAAACCAAATAGAAAATCACAAAAATAGTGAATCTCTCTTTACTGGTTTTCATTGGTTTTCTTTCATTCAGATTCCGAAAAAAAGAATGCAAAAACAAAAAAACAATGGAAAAGAAAAAATGTCATTATGATCATCATCATTGATGACAAACCAAACCAAACCAAACCGAAAAACAGAAATATTATATAAATGTTCTTTTGGCATTTGATTTATTTCTATATCAATAATATCGATAATAGCAAAACGATTATAAAAAAACAGGCCAAAAACAAATAGAAAAATATCATTTCTTTCTCTCTCTCTGTTTGTGTGTATATAGTCGATTATCGATATCTTTTTTTGTGTCTTTCTGATCATAATCTATTCATTTTTTCTTTTCTTTTTTTCTATATCCTAAGAAGACTATTTCGACCTATTTTGTTTTTCGGGAATGATGATTATGATTGTATTGTGTGTTTCGGTTAAGTTATTGATGATAATGAATAAGTTAAGTCGATATAGATTTTTTGGTTACGTTATTTGTGAAAAGGATATGGCCATTCAATAATAAAACGTGTATGTCTTCGAATAAAATTATCATCGGAAAATATAAATAATGATGATGGACCTTTACCGGAACTACCACCAATACCACCAATACCACCACCACTACCACCAACACCACCTAATTGACCACCACCTGATTGTCCTCCCGGTGGTTTTCTTTTACTAGCCATTTTTTGTGCTTCTAATATTGCTGCTGCTTCCGGTCCATATGAACTATATAATGATGTTAAACGACGATGTCGATTGAAAAAATTTGGATCAAATTCACCACCGGCACCAATTTGTACACTTTCACCACTAACAGCACCAACGTTTGATACTTCAGCACTTAATGCTTGTAAACTATTTGGGAGAAGAAAAAAAATAGAAAATTTTGTAAAAAAAAATTGATAATTTTTCAAAGAAAATTCAAGAATTTTCAATCAAAAAGAAAAAAAATCACAAAATTGATGAGAATTTTGCAAAAATGGACTGCTGCAGTTTTTTTCACAAAAAAAAATCCTACCTTAATTTGAAATTGATTTTTTAAATTTATAAAATTTTAAATTTTCAAAATTCAAACAAAATTTTCATCGCATTATTTTTTTGTAATTTCAAAACAAAACAAAACAAACAAATAAATTATTATCTGTAATATGGATGATTATAATTCGCTGCTGCTGCTGCTTTAGTTGTTTTCCGTATGAATTTTGTAATATCTTTTTTGTAAATTCAACGAAATAAGAACCCAGAAAAGAAACAAATCTTATTTTGAATGAAAGACACAAAGTTTACACTGAGATTATATTCAGCACACGCTGATATTTTTATCAAAAACATGGAGAATATTTATTTGAACATAATGGATTTTTTTCTGATTTTGGTAATTTTGTAAATTGGATTGATAATTTGATTGATCACTTGTAAATGGATATTTTTTTTTTTTTTGATTTTTTTGGATTGCACTTGATTTTTGTTTTTGATGATGATTAGTTTTTGAGAGGAAAAACTTTTCATTTATTTTTACATTGATTTCTAATTCTATTTACACACAAACAAACAAACAAATAAACAAACAAACAAACAGACAAACGAATGCAAAAATTAACCAAAAATATAGCAAAACAAAACAAGGTAGAAATAGAATATTATTGATTATTGGTTACAGACAGACAAACTGAAGAATTTCATTCTTTTTCAGCATATAAGGGTATAATGATTGTAAGGTGAATTTCTTGTCGAAATATTTTAACACACAAAACAAAACCAAACAAGGTAGAAATAGAATGCGATGATGATGATGATGATGAACAAAAGAATTAAAAGAATCATTTCTGGAACTGTCAAGAATCGTACACACACACACACACACAAATTGTGCGACTAACGAGAAACAAAACCAAAAACAAAAACAAACGTCAGAATATCGTCGTTATCGGTTGTTGTTGTTGTTGTTGTCGTCATTCACCAGAAAAAAGAAGAGAAAAACCAAACACAAAACCCAGAAGAAAAAACCCAAAATTTTACCACTCCATATTTTTTCAATTTACAGAAAACGAAATGGTGGAAAAAATCACATAACCGTTTAATAATATTTCGTTGTTTGTTTGATTGTTTGGGCACCAGAATCCAGAATCCAGAATTCCTGGATTTTCTATTTTTCTCTCTTTTTTTAATTATTTCATTTCATTTTCGTTTTAATTTTCAATCGGAAAAAAGATAATCTGGATGACCAGAAAACCAAACACAGAATCAGAATCGAAATTCACACACAGGATATATTCTGGAGTGACAAAAACAACAACAACTGATATGAAAAAAACCCAAAAAAATGACACCACCACCAACAATAACACATTTTTTTATTAGGTCGCGGCTTGTGATTGCAGAAGCAGAAGCAAGTATACCAGAAAAACAACAACAACAACAACGAAAATAACCGAACCCGAACCCGAATGATTCCAAACCAAAAAAGAAAAGAAAAGAATATTCTTTGTTGTTGTTGTTGTCGTCGTCATCGACGTAATCTGGTATAGTTGTCGTTGTTGTTGTTGGTATATCACCCAATACATGTAACCCAGACATTTTGCGTTTTTTTTTCTTTCTTTTGGTTTGGTTTGGGTTTCCTTTCTCACCATCATCTCTATTCTTATCTTGTTTTGTTTGCTTGTTTCATTCAGTTTTTTTTATCTACTTTCGTAGTTTTTTTTTTTGTTTCGGGACTTTTTTTCGGGTAATGTATGATGATGTTTCATTTTGGTTTTGCGTCGGCGCATTCCATTGTTGTTGTTCGTTTGGTCGTTTGTTCTGTTGTTGGATCTATCTTTAGACGCATCCATCAATTCTGTTTGGTTTATATTGCGTCTGTCCGTTTGTGAATAGATTCTTTTATTTTCTTCTTATGGTTGAAACAAAATTGGACGCATGTGTTATTCGAATGTGTCATTCAGGACCCAAGAATATATTCTTTATGGTTCTATGAGTTTCTGTTTCACTCTCTCTCTCTCTCAATAATACCACTATCCAAAATTCTGTGTTTAGCGAGATGATCATCATCATCATCATCGACAACCAGAATCGACTATCAGATTTTTTCTGTTTTGTTTTGTTTTGAAAGTAAAAATTAGTAGTAATATTAATGATGATGATGATGATAACAAACTGGTTATATACTTGAAAAGAATCACTACCACTACTACTATCACTACTAATACCACTAGCCCGAAATTGTTCCATTAGTATTCATTCATTTTTTCATACTACTACTTTTAAGCCGGGTTATTTTCCAGAATATGGTAGTGGTAGTAATAATTCTGGTGAAAGGGAAAAATACAAAGTTTTGAAAACGAATCAAATGAAAAAAACCAAAAAAAAAAAAAAAAAAATTAACAAAATCGTTCATCACTATCATCAACAACAACAACAACAACAACAACAATATCGTTGCTTTCGTCGCCGACAAATAATAATAAAGATGAACCGAATAAAAAAAGAATCCAATCCCGAAAAATGAATGAATGAATGAATGTGGATACAAAGAATATATATTCACCATTTACAGGCAAATGAATTCTGGTTTGCTTTGGTTTGGTTTTATTATTATTCTGGTTTTTTTTGGGTTAAAAATGGAACAAAATGAGTGAGTCGGCGAGTGAGAGAGAGAGAGAGAGAGAGAGAGAGAGAGAGAGAATGTACCCAGAACCGAACATAATAATGAAATGGATCCCATTTTTATATTCCTTGTTTGAAGAAAAGAAAAAAAAAGTGGAGAAGAACTTAGCGAAAGAAACAAAAAAAATGAAATGGAAAACGAGTTCAGAGAGACGAAAATTATTGGTTGTAAGAAAGAAAAAAAGTAAAGAAAAAACCAAAGAAAAAAATGAAAAATATTGCTGCTGCTAATGTTAACTTTTACTTTTTTTCTTTTTCTTGTATACGATTCTTACGAATCAATGATTCTTAAGTTGTTTCTTTAGAATGATGATGATATGTAGTTGATTGCAACCAACAAAAAAAAAAAAAAGTGGAAAAGAAAAATGTAGTGAAAAAGTCATTTGTGTTGAAGAATTTTTTTTTTTCGGTCAAAAAATGAGAAAGTTTATGGGAAAGTTTACGGGAAAAAAATTTACGAGAAAATTTACACAATTCTGTCAACAACAAAAAAAAAGCTAAATATATCAATATAATGATGATCATAATTCATGAATATTCTTCTTCGTTTCCCCAAAAGACACACACACACACGCACACAGGTCAGATTTATTCTGTACTCATAATGAATATTTATGAATGAATTTTTGATTTGTTTTTTTTTCATCACGATTCTTGAAAATTCTTTCAAAAAAAAAAACAAAACTCTTGACTGCCACAAATCGCTACATCTAGCGGTCAGAGAATCAAACCGCTACGTAAAAAAAACCGCGAAATATTTTTTTTGTTTCAATAAACGCAGTAGGCAGAAAAATTTTCAAAAATTGATGTTTGGTTTTCCCAAAAGAAACTGTGAAACCAGAAACCCAAAAAAAATCGACAACAACAACAACAATGAAAAAATAACCCGAAAAAACCCAAATCTAATCATGTATCCAGGTAACCAGAAGAAAAAAAAATGGAAATTCAAAACCTCGAATATTCACAAATGGATAATTATGACAAGCTAATTAAACAAAAAGAGAGAATGATTTTTCGGTTGCGCAACAACAACAACAAAAAAGCCTTTTTCTGATAACCAAAACTAATGAGAAATTAATGGAAACAAAAAAATTTTGTTTTGAACCAAAAAATGATGAAAACACACAGAATTTGGTTTTTTTTTTTCCTGTATGGAAAATCCAAAAACCGAAGCCAAAAGCCAGAACTTGAAACTTACCTAATACGTCTGAATGTTAATCTTTCTTTTGAATTTTCCGATTGATAATCATCATTTGATTTATCAAATGATTTTTTCTTTGTTGTTGATGTTGGTTGTCTTGGTTGATTGAATTTTACAATTTTCGTTACAGTTTCTTTTTCATTATTGATCGTTTTTGATTGTAATTGAGGATCGATAGATGATATTGGTGATTTTATGGAAGAACATTGTTGTTGTTGTTGTTGATTTGATTGTTGTTGTTGTTGTTGTTGTTGGTCATTCAATAAACTACCGGTTGTTGTTGTTGTTAATGATGTACTTCGACGACGTGATGATGTTTTTGAACGAAAACTATCATTCAAACCATCACCACCGCCACCACCACCGCTATTTGCGCCACCACCACCACCACCACCACGTCTTCTTTGAAGATTACGACGAAATGATGATACAGTTTCCATATTACGCTTTTTTAAGCGTACACTATATGAACGTACATGAAACATTTTTGTGTTTCTTTGTTTTTCGGTTTTTCGGTTCTTGATTAATTTGATTAATTTAAAAATTTTCTTCAACAAAAAAAAAAAATCTAATTTTAAGCTCGTTATTTGTTTGTTTACGGATGGATGGATGGATAAAATTCTTATTGATGATGATGATGATGATTGAAGGTCAAAAATGAACAAATTTTTCTGATTCTAAATAATATTGATCATCATCATTATCATTATAGTCGCATTATAATTAATGATGATAATGATGATAAGGATCTTTGTAACAAAAACAAAAACAGAAAAAAAAATGGTAATCCCAATAATCAAGAATATATGTTGCCAATTTCTGATTCTTTTTGTTGTTGTTGGTTTTGCATAATGTAATTGTTGTTGTTGTTATCATTGTTGTTGTTGTTGTTGTTGTTGTTACTTGACATGCAGAAAATTTTAACATTTCATTATCATCATCATCATCAACATTACTCATGAATAATCATAACACTGGGGAATGATATCGATGACAATGATGATGATTAGACAATTTTCAATCCAAAGGAAACTCAAGAAAAATCAAGAAAAATCAAAAACTGAAATCTGAAAATTTTCAAGAATTTTTTCAAGCAAACAAACAAATATCAGAAGACAGAGAAAAAACTTTTTTTTGAGAAATTGAAATTCTTTCATACTGAAAGAAGAAAAAAAAACTCATCAGGAAATCATCACAAAAAGAAGAAGAAAATGAAGAATTTCAACCGAATCAAACTGAATCCCAAAAAAACCAAATGATAAATGATGATTAGAAAAAAAAATGTGTTAAGAATTTTGCTTTCTTGCTTTCACTCACTCACAATAGATTTTCTTCTGTGTTTTTTGTTTTCTGTTTTCAATCAATAATTGATTAACTACTACTATGACTTGATTGACTGACTTACTGAATTTGATCATTTGATTCATTAATTCATTTAGCTGTTGCAGTTGTTCTCGGTGTTAATGTTGTTTGCTTGTAGTAGTGTTTTTGCTTGTAAATCTTATTTTGAATCAAAAAACAAAAAAAAATTAATCTTTTATAAGATGCTATTTATCATTTGGTAAAAGTTTTTTTTAAAAAAAACTAAAAATTTAATTTTAAAAATTACAAAACAAAAAAATTCTGGATTACAAAACAACAGAATCGGAAATGACACCAACATGATCGCGATTCTGTAGAAGAAAAAAACTAGAAAAATTTTCAAGCAAAAAACAAAACAAAAATGATACATTTTCTTTACCTACCTAAATAAGGTAAATATCATCATCACTGGATCATCATTTCATTGGATTTTTTTTTTCTCCTATTTTGTTTACCCGAACCAAAAAGAAAGAAAGAAAGAATCATTTCATTTAGCAAACATTTTGTTAGCTGAAAAAATCATCATCATCATCATCATTCAGTAAACAAGAAACAAAATGATGGATGCATTTTGTCTAAATAACAATGTAACAATGTTTGTGGATGATGACATTGTGTTACTGTGTGATAATTGAAGTGCAAAATTCATTAAATTCTATTGAATGTATGTATGGATGATTCTTTTTGCTTTTTACTTTTACTTTTACTTTTCGTTTTCATTTTCAATCAATGTTTTTTCCCATTTCTATTCAAACAATTTTCGCTGTATAGATGTTACTTATTTGTTGTTGTTGTTGTTGTAGTTAGCCATCATAATTTCTTCTTTTTTATTTTTTTGGATTCAAATTTGTTCATCCATAAACAACAACAACAAAGAAAAGAAAATGGAGAGAGAAAATATAATGATGGACATTTATAGAGTTTATTCATTCATTCATCTGATTCATTTCATTGTGAAATTGATTGATTTTCTCTCTCTCTCTCTCTCTCTCTCTCTCTCTCTCTCTCTCTCTCTCTCTCTCTCTCTCAATTATAATGATAATTGGTTGATAAAATATAATAATAATCCGAGTGAAAGGAAAAAAAAAGAAAAGAAAAGTGAAATGAATTTGTTTCTTTGAAAAAAAAAGATTCTGTAGAAGAAGAACCAAGAATAATCTTATTTCCACCAACAACAACAACATTTTTATGTTGGAGAGTCCAAAAAGAATTGATGATGAAAGAATAAACAAAAAAACACGTTCAAAAAGTTTGAAAAAAAAGTTTCAAGTTTTTTTTCTTTTGGTTCAAGGAAGATTATTTCATTAATTTTTTAACAAGAAAAAATTCAACCGATGATGCGTCTTTGTTCGTTCAACGGTCTGGTGTGTGTGTGTCAGGAATCAATCTTTCTCCGCATCACATCAGGCCAGAAAACAACCAGAAATCCGAAAACACACACACACAAAGAGAAACAAAAAACCAAAGAAATTATTCGGATGCTAACAGCCGATTGATTATGTTATGTCTTTTTTTTGGCAAAAATCCAAAATATGCACACCACACACAAACAAACAAACAACCAAACAAACGGATATCCCTATCCATCACAAAAATGTTTGAATGGAAAAAATGTTTTTTTTTCTCGGGAAAATGCTTTTTGTGTTTAGATTTTTTCATTGGGAAAACCAAAAGAAGAAAATTTTTTCTTTCCAGTTGTTTTACCCGAAGTCATTTTATTATTCACCAAAAAGAAAAAAAAAAAGATTTGCTTATTTAAAGGAGAAAAATTGGGAAGTTTTTTTGTTTTCTTCCCGAAAAAAGATTCATTCAAACTTTTTATATTGAATTAAAGATTTTATTAGGAAAAACTTTTGTTTTGTTTCAATTTTATGTTCAAACATCATGCAAAATCATTAACATTTTTTTTTTTTTGTTTTTTGGAGTTATGGAAAGCAACAGTTTTATCTGGTGCTTCTTCTGCAGAAACTCTACCCAGAAAAACCAGGGAAAAAAACCCAAGAAAAAAAAATGAAAATCATTTTGCATCTGGATGTCGTTGCGGTTGTCAAAAAAGGAAAAAAAAATATGAGAAATCCTTTCGCTACCTTTTTTTTGCATGAGAAAGCAAAAATGAAAAAAAGTAAAACGGGTTGAACAGTAAAAGGGTTAACAGGAATTTTTCCCCCTATGTGTGTTTCTGGTTTCCATTTTTTTTTCTTTTAATAATAATAATCATATTTGTCATTTGATATTCGAAATTGTAACTAAAACTCAGAAAACAAGCGGAAAAAATCCTGATCAAATTCAATGTTGTTGTTGTTGTTTTACCAACAACATCTTTCATACAAGCATTGAATCAGGAAAGATGCTGTTCAGAACAGAACCGAATGAAAAGTTACATAAATCAAAATGTAAGGTAAAAAAAAAGAAGAAGAACATCAAGAAGATTTGTAGTGAAACAAAACATTACATGACAATGTTTTTTGTTTTCTTCTAAAATTTGATTTTTGGATTTTTTTTTTAATTTGAAAAAAAGCAACAACAAAATCAGTAAAAAAAAAACATTTGAAAAACACTAATTGTGAAATGGAAAGAAAAACTTTATGGATTCTCTTTCAGCCAACTAAACAAGAAGAAGAAACAAAATAAGAAAGAAACTTTTTAAAAATCTTATGTTGTTGTTTTATGAAAATGAATGAACGAAATTTGATTTTGCATAATGTTACATCTTTCTTTCTTTTTTTGTTGTTTGTTGTCAATTTTTTCCCTATCAATTTCTTCTTCTTCGATTTTATTATTCAATGAGAGTTAAGTATAATGAAATACAAGGTGAAAAAAGGGTGAACAAAAAAATAAAAAAAATATATTCGTTTTGTTTTGTTTGCATTGAATTTTTGGATGCAATTCATTTTCAAAATTGAATTCATCATCATCATCATCAACAACTCTCTCTCTCTCTCTCTCTCTCTCTCTCTCTCTCTCTCTCTCTCTCTAACTCTACGGATGCAAATGCAAATAAAGAATGACAACAAAAAAAAAAAGTTGACAAAAACAGGTAACACACACAGGTTGAAGAAACAAAAAAAAAAAAATGGAGGAACCAAAAAAAAACAGGAGAGAGAGAAAAAAATAAACAAAACGAATGACAAAAAAAAAAAAAATATTCTGGGCAAACTAATAGAATATTCCGAAAAATTTTTTTTTCTTTTGGAATGGAATTTTGTTTCAAAATTTTCATCAAATTATTATTCTTTTCAGTTCAAAATATACCACTGTTGATGATGATGATAACGATAACGATAACGATAAATAATAATGGAAAACACACACACACACACACACACACACACACATCATATATTCGACAAATGAATTTTGAATGAACCAAAAAACAGAATTTTTTCCAAAGAATTTTTAATGAATAAAAAAGAAGAGTGAGAGAGAGACAGAGACAGGAATATTCTGTTGAATAAAAGTTTGTTTGTTTTGTTGTTTGTTTTTTTTTTGAAAAAATTCTTTCTTTTCATCGTTTTTTTTATTTGGTTGTTTCAACATCCATTGATGAAAGCACTGTCATCATCATCATCATTGAGTGAAAAAACTTGAAAAATTTTCAAAAAAAAAAAAAACTTGAACAAAATTTGCATCTCGTCAAATACAGCAGAGCATAAAAAGAATCAAACACACACAGCACACAGAATTCAATCAGGAAAGAATTGGACACTATTCGATGATACTTCGTCCTTATTATTCTGGAATTGATAAGAATTGAATTTTCTTTTTTGCAAATAATGAGGATAATGATGAATACGGTGGATTGAAATCCAAGGGAAAAACAATGAGCTTCTTTGAAAATGATACATATTGATTTTTTTTTTGCAAGATTGAAAAATCATCGTTGGCTACATAGAGGAAGAATAGGATTTTTTTTTACAAAAAAACACAACACTGAAATCAGAAATCAAAAGATTCACCAGCAGCAAAACACATCATATGTGCGAGAAAAAAAACTAACGAAAATTATTCATTGCCAAAAAAAAATCAGAAAAAAAAGATGAACAGAACAGCAACGGCAAAAACCGAACGAACGATCGATCGATCGATGATCGAAATAAACATATTGAACATATTATATAAGCCAAAATCGACGAATAAAGAATATTTTTGAAAGAATTTCTTCAACAACAAACAAACAAAAAAAATGAATTAACAAAAAAAAAGATGAATTCATTTGGATTTTGGAAAATGATGATGATGAAATGAAATCACAGAATCATACAGAATCAGGATAAAGAGATTTTATGATGATGACAAAGTTGTTGAATTGAATTAAAAAATGTGGAAAAAAAAGCAAGAATTTCTGAATGAAAATGACAAGAATCACACAGAAATTTTCCTTCCTAGCCAAACTAAAAGTCCATATTTGAAAGAATTTTTTGATGAAGAAAAAAAAGTAGTAACAACAACAACAACAACAACAACAAAGGTAGAAAAAAGCAAACCTGAACAACGAAAAAAAATGATAATTTTTTTGCAGTTCAGATTTGTTATTGAATTTAATTGAATTTCGTTTTGTTCAGGTGTTGATAATGCGAATAAAAAAAAACAAAACAAAACAAAAACAGAATTTTCAAAATGAAAACTTACAAATGAAGTGAAAAGAAGGGAAAATCAAATGAACATACACACACACAAACACAAACACACAGAAGACAGAATGGCGCCCAACCTGTACAAAACAAAACAAAAAACACAGGACACATTCTCACACACACACTATGTGTGTGTAGGAATGTAGAATTCTTTGAATGAAGGATTCTGTGATTTTTTTTTATTCTTTCCACTGAAATGGCCCAAAAACAAAAAACAAAACAAAACAAAAATCAGAAATCAATTGGCAGACATAATGATAATGATGATGATCAGCATCAACACAATGATATTAATCAAATGGAAATTCATTCATTCATTCATGATCGTCATTCATTTGTTTTTTTCTGCCATTTGATGATTATGATGCGAATATGATCGACATTTTAATGCTTGAAATTTTTTGGATTGAATTTGGTGGTGGTGGTGGTGCTGCGCCTGTGTTATTGTGTTTTGTCAATGTGTTTTGCTGTTTGCGTTTCTTGATGATGATGATTCTGATCAAGAATATGTTCCGTAAAAAAAAGTGCCTGCGCATTGATTTCCAATGATGATGATGGTTACGAAGAAACGAATATAGAATTCGAATGTGAATAATGATGTCGGAGAAAAGAATCCAGGAGCGAAAAAACAACAACAGAACAGAAGAAGAAGAATCTTTTCAATACAAGATGGATTTGATTTTGGCTGACTGGCTGGCTGGCTGGGTGAGTGATTTGTTTTTTCTTCTCTCTCTCTCTCTCTCTCTCTCTGTCTCTGTCTCTGTGTGCGTGTAGAATGTTAAAATAGATGCAGCAAGTGGTGATGGTGGCGTGTACATTCATGTATTTTAAGAATAAAATTCCATTGAATCGCTCCCCTCTATTCTCCCCTTCGCCAGAATCTATTATAATGATGATATTAACAATCTTGATATTGAAAACAAAAAAATGAATGATTGAAGATTTTATTATCATCTTCTCTCTCTCTCTCTCTCTCTCTCTCTCTCTCTCTCTCTCTCTCTCTCTCTCTCTCTCTCTCTCTCTCTGATTTGAAAATCAATCTATAATCAGAGAATCTGAATAATGAATCATTAAAGATTAGATTTACAATGATAATGATGATAATAATAATAAAATTCTTTTTACGTTTTACTTTTATAAATTCTGTTCTTTTTGCATATGTTTTGTCATAAATAAAAATAAAATTTTGGTTTTTTTTTATTATATTTATAAACACAGATGTAATAATAAATTTTTGTTTCCCTCGTTTTCGTTTTTTCCATCAAATTCATTTTCCAAATTCAATCTGATTTAACCAAACAAACAAACAAATCGAAGAGAGAAAAAAAAATAACAAACGTAGAATAAAAAAAACTTTGTTTCAAAAATAACAAGATGGAGGAGAGAAAGTTCCAGGGAATTCTAAACTTTTATGATGTTCATTTGTTTATCTCTTTTTTTTCACATGAAATTCTCAACACACAGACACACACACACACACAGACAGACACTTTATAGATTAATCCGATTTATAAAAAAAACAAACCAAAATTTTTGTTCAGTAACTTTTTCCAAAAAAAATGGAAACATTCATTCATTCATTCATTCATTGATGATAATGAGGAATACATTTTTCATTAATTTAAACAAATTGCCTGAAAAGAAAAGAAATGAAAAACAAAACAAACATTGATAACAACCAAAACCAGCAACAAAATTCTTTCATTTTTTTTTGGCTGTTAATTTAATTATCAAATCAAAAATTAGACAAGGAAAAATTTCCTGTAAATTTTCCCAAGCACTCAACACTGGAATTCATTTGATTCGTTTGTCAAACACACCTTAAAAACAACCAAGGTGTTAATAAAATGAAATCAAATCAAATCAAATGACACGAAAAGATTAGTTAAACAGCAGCAGCAGCAAAAGCGAAAAAAAACCTGTCATATTTACACAGGTAAGTAAAAAAAGCGCCCCCTTTTCAAAAATCAATTTTGTGATCAAAAAATCAAAAAAAAAATGTAATTTTTTTAACGCTACTTACGCAATATCTTCTAATTTCATTCCTTTTAATCTTGAATGTAATAATGCACATGTACGTTGATCAGATATTTCAACAGCACGACGACGTTGTCTAAAACGTGTTGCCGGAAAACTTTCTCCACCACCACCAGTCGATATTGACATTCTTGATGATTGTCTTCGTTGTTGTTGTTGATTTGGTGATTTTGTTGTTGTCGCCGTTGTTGTTGTTGTTGTTGTTGGTTGATTTGATTCATTTGTTGTTGATTGTTTACGATTAATTACGGCTGCTGATCCATCTGATACATCTTTTGAATCACGATGTTGTGAATTTCTTCGATCACTATTTTCACCAATATCTGATTCTATGATTGATAAACGATGTTGTTGTTGTTGTGTTGATGCTGTTGAACCTCTACGACGTCCAATATGTCGACTACCGCTTACGCCTATCATTTTTTTTCTTTGTTTGTTATGGTTTTGTTTTGGTTGTTTGTTGGCAATGTTGATCATTAAATTTAAATTTTATTTAAATTATCTTAGTAATAATCCGAATAACAGAATAATGGGAAAAAATTTTGTGCAAAATGAATTCGGTGATTGCGACGATAATGATGATTTGTAAAACACAAAAAAAAAGATCTAAAAGTTAGTTTTTTTTGGGTTGATGTAAAGGCACTGTCGTAATAAAAATGATGATAAAAAATTTTGATGATGAGATAATGATCAAACAAACATACACAACAAAACACTCAGGTAAAAAAGGAAAGAAAAAAGGTTATTATTTTATCGTTCAATCGTTTCAATCTAATCGCAATTGAATTCTTTTTGGATTCTTTTTGAACACTTGCGTTTGATTTGTACTATTTTAGAATAATTGAATAATTTTTCTCCTAATAGAAAAATTTTCAGTTAAAATTTTCTTTGATTCATTTCACTCGATAATCAAATATTAATAGATGATGTTCCAGACTAGATTGATGTAATTTACTACCAAATTTCAGGTTTTTTCAAGTTTGTCTTTTTTTAGTTAGTAATTTAAATAATCTTTTTTCTTTTTTTTTCTTCATTATTATTATTGATCATCATCATCATCATATTCATGATATTTGGAAATTTTTTTTGTTGTTGAAAACTTTCGGGAACTTTCTTTGGTCCAATTTCGTTTCCGTATTTTTTTTCTATTTGAGAAATTTTCTTCTGTTTCAATTTCGAATCATAATCCGTTTTTTTTTGTTGCTGGAAACTTTACCGAAAAGAAAAAAAATTGATTAGAACAAGTAGACAATGTTGATTCATTTCATTTTCAATTTTTGTTTTTTTGTTTTTGCTTCTGGTTTCGATTGCATTCGAATGAAAAATTGTAAAATTTGAAAGAATTTTTTCGGTTAAATTTTAATCGGATTATTTATTTTGTGAATAAAATGACTTTTTCTATATTTCGATTGGCATAGGTATTATTATTTAGGTCGAAATAGACGAACACAAAACAAAACAAAAACAAAAACAAAGAGAAAAATCTAAAGAAGAAAAAAATGAAGAACCGAAAATTGAATTGAATGAACAGAATTCGGGAGTTGTTTGTAACAAAAAAGAGAGAAAGCGAGAGAGAGAGAATATTCTTGATGGATTTGAAAAGCATCAACACAGCAGAATCGATTTCAACAATATTCTTCATTCATTCATTCGAATTTATGTTCCAGATTCCATATTCTGTACAATTTTTTCATATTTATTCATCCAGGAAATTCTGTAACAACAAAAAGAAAGAAAGAATTTAAAAATTAGAAAATTTTTTTTAAAAAATTTTAAAATTAAAAATTGCAAAAATAAAACAACACCAGCCATCTTGTGGATAGAAAAAATTAAAGAAAAAAATGTATTTCAAAAAACTGTCACTAGATGGAATTATGTTGTCTAGCGATTCCATGTAATTATTCCAAATTCATGTCAAAATAGCCCGAAAATAACGGAATTTTTTTTACTAAAATTCATGACCCATATTTATTTTATAACAGAAATGATGATTATAATAATAATGTAACACATTATGTAGACAATCGCACATCTGTCACACACACACAAACATATTTGAGAGAGAAAAAAAAAGCATCGAAAGCAGAAAAAAAACGAAAAACAAAATTGCGAAAAAAACAAAATTGCGATGATTGATTACTTAAGCAAAAAATGAAAAAAAAACATTTTTCTTTCTTGTCACACACACACCACACACACACACATGCTTTCACTAGATACACACACTGACCAATGTCCATTGGAAAAATTATTCAAATGTTTTTTTTCTCTCGGTCATTTGTCATTTCTAAACAAGGTTTAAGAATTTTTTATTATCATTTTTTTTCTCATTTGAACTTTAAATTCATATTTATCCTCCTCGTCGTTGTCGTTGTTTAACCCTCAGTTTCTCTTCAAACAAAACAAACAAAAAAAAAAATTATAAGGGTAGTTTTTCTGTTGTTGTTGTTGTTGTGGAAATAGTCAAAAAACAAATAATAATAACATTTGAATTTGATGAATTCGTTAAATGCATGTTTTGAATATTTAACACAAAGATAGTAGATAGACAACTGGGGTTAAATTTAAAAAGGATAAAATAGATATGGATAGATAGAGAATATTCTATCTTTTTTTTACGAAAATAAAAGCGCATGCGTAATACAATTATCACAACAGAATAATAATAATATTACATAACTGAATTTCTCATTTCAGTTTGTTACAGCAAACAGCCGCAGCAGCAGCAACAAGCATATATGCAAATTAAACTTTTTTGTTTTGTTTAATGTCTTGGGCGTCTTTGGGGTCTTTTTCACAATTTCTGCAAGAACCCAAATGGAAAATTTTTCCAATTTTGAAATAAAAAAAAAACGAATTCAACGAACCGAGAAATTTTCATTTTCCATTTTCCATTTATTTAACTGACCATAATCATAAATTTCAAAGAAACAATCCAACCAACACCCCGGCCATACACAGATGTTGTTACTATGATGATGATGATGATGATACATTCCATCAGCATTTCTTCATTCTCCTCTTTTAAAACAGAATTTTTCCAAAATAAAAAAAAGTTTTATTTTTTTCAATTTCGATAAAATTTTCTGTTTTGTTTTTTTTCAATACAAAATTAAATTTGTTTTGTTTTGTTTTATTTTGCTTGTTTGTCAAGTTCCACTCTCTGTGTTGACTTCTCTGAAAACAAAAACAAATGAAAAATTTTAATTTAATAACCGAAAGAACGAAAGAAATGAAAAAAACTTGGACCGAATGGAGCCGGGCGGCCGGCCGAATGACAATGGACCATCGACAACGACAAAATATCGATAAAACAGTCAATTTTTCAAGTGAAAAGGACGAAAGTACGAAAAACTGAATAAACTGAATTTGTTTCTGTATATGCAAATTTATATTTTCATGATAATAATGGTTGGTAGGTGTTGAACGAAAGAATTGAAGAATTTTTATCATCATCATTTTTTTTCGGGAAAGAAAGAGTTAAAAGAGTTGAGGGGAAAAGAGTTTGGCAAACTGATAACTATAATGATGGTAATGATGGTAATGATGATAATCAACATTATTATCATCAATATTTTGATTATTATGATGATGCTGATGGGCAAAATTATGTAAATTTTTTCCCTGTTATCTTTTGCTGTGTGTTTTTGGTGATGATGTTTGGACGATGAAAAAGTGATGAGAAAAACCGGGAGAGAGCGGATAATAATTCCAATAAATGTCCAAAACAGAATTCAAATTTGAAAAAAAAATTTAATTAATTTTTTTTTCTCCAAACAAAAAAGTGTTAATAAAATCAAACAAAACAAGCTAGATCAAATTCAATCAATCGGAAGAAAAAATCCGGAAAAAATTGAATAAACAACAAACTAAATTAACAAAAAAAAAAAAAAAAAATCAAAAGGGTTAAAAACATTTGGTAACCCTTTCCCTACTCTCTCCTAAAACCAAACCAAAATAAAGTTTCATTCATTCATTCATTCAATGTTTGTATTGGGATTCGATAAACAAAAACCAAACAAAAAAACTTGTTCGGAAAGAAGAAGTTAATATTTGATTAGTTGATCGTAATCAATGTTTTTTGTTTGTGTTCAAGTTTATTCCGGATTCTTTCGGAATCAAACATCAAGCATCATAATGATGATGATGATGATGATGATGATGATGATGAGAACGATAACAAGTATTCACTGGTAATTCTGTTTCTTCTTCTGTTTTTTCATTTCAAAATGAATTTCAGAATTTCAGATTGAAAACTTTTGTTCGTTTTGCTTTTGTTGGTTCAAATTAAATCAGAATTTTTTAAAAACAAAAAAATCAAAAAAATTGAATTTGATTTGAATTCCAAATGAACTAAATTTGAAATAATTTCGCTTATTTTGTTGTTGTTGTTTGTTGTTGTTGGCAAAAAATCTGTATAAATTTTCTCTGATTTTTCAAAAATTCTTTTCGAGATCCTGTTAATCGATCATTGATTGATTCAGAATAACAAAATAATTCAAAAAATCCAAACCAAAAACCAAAAGTCAAGCAACCAAAAAATGTCAAATAGATTTCGATTAATATTATCAAGATTTCCTGGTCGTCGTCTTCGAAAACAACAACAACAACAACAACAACAAAAGCAACAACAACAACAAGAGATTGATAAAAATATAACTAAATCAAATGAATCGATAATAATACCAAAAACAACAACAACAACAACAACAAATCAATTGAATGATTCGGATGGAAAGAATTTGATGATGATGAAAAATTCAATGATACATCAAATCAAAATCAAAATCAAAACCAAAATCAAACGAAAGAAAAATTAATTCAAATTGAAATTGATGGTATATGTTATACACCGAAAATTATTTCTATTAATAATTTATTAACCAAAACAAATACAATCGATATGCAACGTGATTCAATATCAATATTTGAATTTAGACAATCACAAACACAATTATCATCACTACCATCATCATCACCATCATCGACAAATCAACAATATTTATTGATTGTAAATATTTATCCTGATTTTAATGTTTCATTAGCTGAATTTGAAACATTAGATAATGCAATCAATATATTACATACATCATTGGTTAATTTAGTAAATATGTTTGTACCATTTTTTCGTAATTTTGGGTAAGTTTTTTCACTTTTTATCGCTTGTTTTTGCCTAATTATTCATTTTTTCTTCCCTTTCATCGAACAACGGGTTAAATATAATTTGATATGAATGGGTGATAGACGTGAAGAAATTCTTGATAAAATTATCAATTTATTACAATGTTATCGTGATAATTCAGAATGGAAAGTAGCACATTTTGCTGCATTTTTTAATCATGTTGATTATTTTTTAAATATACCAATTGAAGAATTAGAAGATCGTAATAATCCTGATCAATGGTCACCATTACATATTGCTGTTTCAATGTCAAATATGTATATAATTGGTCTAATGTTAAAAAGCGGTATGGATGTTTATATTGTTGATTCAAAATATTGGACTGTAATGCATTTTGCAATGTTAGCATCACCACAAGTACTTTCAACATTGTTAGAAATGAATGCATTTTATCAACAATTAAAACATCAAGATGTTTATGGTATGACACCATTACATATTGCTTGTTTAGCACAAAATCCACGTCATATTCGTCGTTGTATGCAACAAGGTATAACAGCTAAACAATTAACAATTAAAGCACCAAAACCATATGGTACAACAACAACAACAACAACAACAACAACAACAACCATCAACCCTACTACTACAACTACTACTACTGCTACTGTTACCAAATGATAATAGTCAATCATTGAAATTAAATAAAAGACAAATGAATTTATTAGAATGGTATACTGATCCAACACCATATATACGTTTTGATAATGATTCAGAACAAATTGAACAACAATTTGATTGGCAAACAATAAAATTATGCGGTACACCATTACATTGGTGTCAATGTTGGCAAACAATAAATCGTTTGATTGATTTAAATGTATTCAATATTAATGAACGTGATCGTAATGGTGATACACCATTAATGTCATTTATTGATCGTTTACCATCAATAACAACAACAACAACAACAACAAATTTAACAACAACAACAACAACAAACATAACAAATAAATCAATAATACGTATATTCAATAGTAATAATAATGATAATGATAATATTCAAATGGATAATCAGGTAACAGCGACAGCAGGTACATCATCCGCATCCGCATCCGCATCCGCATCATCATCATCATCATCATCAACAACAACAACACCATTATTATTATCATCAACATCATGGCCAATAATTGTTAATTATCATTTAAGTTGGATATTACGTTTAATTATGAATGGTGCCCGTTTGAATCAACGTAATCATCAAGGTAATACAGCATTACATCATGCAGTATTGAATGGATCAATAATATTAGTACAATTATTGATAATATTTGGTTCAAAGATAAATATACGTAATAAACAGAATTTTAGCCCATTACATTTAGCATCATCACGGTTAAAACAATTACAACAAATTGAACGTATTGATAATCGTTTACAACGAATACGATCACGAATAAAATCACCAATCAATATACGATCGATAACAAAAATTCATCATGTATTAACAACATCGGATCAATCAAAACAACAACAACAACAACAACAACAACAAACAAATGAAAAACAACAACAACAAAAAGAACAACAACAACAACAACAACAACAACCAAATCGTACAACAACAGGAATAAAAAATGTTAATCGTTATATTGATAAACAGAAACAAATTTATGAATTAATAATAAAATCATTAAAATCAAATGGTGCACGAAAATGTCCAAAAAATTTATCAAATGATTGTACAATGGATTGTTTGCAAGTGGATGATAAACAAGATTATAATCCAATTGAAATTTTGGATAAAAAAAGTCGAAAAAGATTACGAAAACAACAACAGAAAAAACGTAAAAAAAATTCACCAATAATGATTATGAATGATGATTATGATCGTTTGGATACGAAATTATTTTTTGTTGATATTGTTAAACAACAACAACAACAATCAAAACAACAACAATCGAAACAACAACAACAACAACAAAAATATAATAATATTAGATGGTGGTATAAATGATTCATTTATGAATCCATTAATACAGATATTATTATTGAATGAATTACAAAAATATTTAAAAAAACCAATACAAAATTATTTTCAAATTATAAGTGGTACTAGTTTTGGTTTTACAACTGGTTGTTCATTAGCCATTGGTAGAAAATTATTTGAAATATTGAATTTTTATCTAACACTTCGTTCGAATTTTCGTAAACCATTGATACGAATGCAAGAACATAATACTGATCGTTTAGAACAAACATTATTAACAATGTTTAATGATCCAAAAACAATGGCCGACATTCGTAGACAACAACAAAAAACATTTAATACTTTCAACAACAGTTGTTGATAATATGCCAGCAAGATTAAAAATTATTGATGATCAAATTGAAAATTTAACACTTTGGAAAGCATGTCGTATATCTGGTTTAGGTGCTGGCCTATTTAAAACAATCGAACATAAAGATATACCATATTTTGATGGATCATTGATTGCACCAAATCCAACATTTGATATACTAACTTTCTATCAAAATCAAAAAATATTATTGGGTCATAAAGAATCGTCAACATCATCGATGTCATCAGTATCACGTATGTTACCATTTCGTTTAATATTATCATTAGGTAGTGGTCGTATTGCATATCGTACCGATGTACAACCAATCGATTTAAATTCATTTCGGCTATATGCACCTAATTTACGTGTTTATTTTAATTATTTTCGTCAATTAAGAGATTGGTTTGCAAGTATCCTGATGGAAACTGATGGTCATATTGTACAAAGGTAAGAAATTTTAAACCAAAACACTGAATATGTTCTGTTTTTCGAAAAAAAACATTGAATTTTTTCTGACCAAATTTTCCTTTCGACAACAGATCAAGATATTTTGCCTTATCACAAGGTATACATTTTGGTCGTATAAATGTATTTTATGATAGAAAAAAAGCTAAAACATCATTACAAGAATTGGATCAAATTTTAGGACAATATTGGATACAACAACGTAATCCATTACAACAACAACAACAACAACAACAACAACAATCATCATCATCATCATCATCAATATTAACAACAACAACAACAACAACAGTACAACAAACAAATCAAATTGAAACATATCAAACAATGCGTTCTGATCAATTATTATTACAAATATTATGGCAAGTTAAAATACAATGTTATGAAAATCGTAAACAATTTAGACAAATGGCTAGATTATTAAAACATTCAATAAAAACAACAACAACAACAACAACAACAACCAAAGCGACAACAACAACAACAACAACAACAGAGAAAAATATTGATCAAATATCGAAAATGTCAAAAAGTCCAGGTAATAATAATGATTTGTTAACATTTGATCAAGAAACAAATAAACAATTAAAAATATCATCATCATCATTATTATCATCATTATTGAGAGGTGAATCATCATCATCATCATCATCATCGACATCAGCATCAGCATCCGCATCAACATCAACAACATCAACAACAACAATGATGGCTGTAGCAGAAGCAGCAGTTGCAGCAACAGCTGCAGCAATGTTTCCATCTAAATCACAATCAAATCAACCAAAAATAAATAAATAAATAAAGGAATATAAGGAATAAGTGATGGACGATTTATTGGGAAAAAATAAACAATCGATACTATCGATAAAACAACTATCATTACCATTTTTTTTTTATCTACAAGAAAAAAAACTTGTTTCACAAATAAATCAAAATCAAAAAACTGAAAAATCAGAAAAATGAAAAATGTTTTTTATTTCCATTTTGAAATTGAAATCATCATTTGTTATTGCAGCAATTTATTTTCATTCAGGAACAACAAACAAAAACAAAATGAAAAGATCTTAGTGTTGATTGTTATTTTTTCGGTGTTTGTTTGTTTGTTTGTGTTCCATGAAATTAATTCATTAGTGCTGTGTTTCGGGGTAGCGATCATACATCGCTACACCCGAATCTAATGGAAAAACATCATGGCGCGGATAAGAGTGGAGGATAGTGGCCAAAAACAACAGCGAAAAAGCAACGAAACAAAAAAAGCAATAAGAAAATGAAACCGAAAATTCGAATTTGATCCAGAAACAAAAACAAAAAAGGGAAGATTGTAAAGTGAGAGTTTAGAGAGAAAGTAAATCAAACAGAAAACAACAAACAAAACTGCAAAACTTTGTTGAGATAGAGAGAGAGAGAGAGAAAATAGATAAAAATCTTTTTAAAAAGTTTTTTATTTTTGGTTGTATTTTTTAATTGAATTTTTTATCGATTTTTTTATTTTAGTTTACAAACAACAAATAAATAAATAACATAGACATTGTGATCAGCATTGATTCTTTTTGTTTTGAGAGAGGAAAACAAAGCAAAAGATAAATTTTGATTGTTTCCATTCGATTCTTCCTTCTTTTTCAAGTTTAACACCTACGCGTCTAAAAAAGCACGCAAGCAACAAAATTGCCCGAACAAACACATAGAGAGAATCGCAGCAATTTGATTCAATGAATTCTGTTTTTTTTATTATTTCACAATAAATACTTTTGTAAGATGTTTATAACATGATTTTTATGAAAGAACCACCAAAATTCTGATTAGAATTCAGAATTCTGAATAATGAAAATATGTTTTTTTTTGTGTTGTTGCGATAATTCAATGATGACCATTCAATTCGATTTTCTTTTGAGAAATTTTGGTTTTGGTTTTTTGTTGTTGTTATTGAATACGAATAAACCAAATAAAACCAAACCAAACAAGAAAAAACAACCAAACCAGATCTATTTATTTTGATTTTTATTGAATTATTTCATAGTAATTCTCTTCAGAATAATATTCATTCATTCATTCACTAAGTGAATATTCTTTGATTCTGTAGAAAATTTCTGTTTTTTTTTATATATTCATTTTGCTTAATGCGTTCTTAACTGTGAATGAGGGGTGAATTCAATTTGGTCATTTGGTTGGACATAAGTTTGTTTTCCAATAGCCCAAAAACCAAAAAAAAGGGAAAAAAACAACCAAACCAGAATTTGAATATACAAAAAAACCCAATAATGATGGTGGACGTTTTGATTATTCAATAAGGAGAAGAAAAATTCTGGGCTAAAAATCTTTTATCTTGTTTCGGGTATCGTTGGTTTTTGGTTTTTGCTTTTTGATTCTAGTTTTTTTTTCGAATCTAATTAAGTCATTTTAATCAACTCGGTGGAAAAAAAGGACTGTGTGTGTGCGTGTATAATCGATTAATTAACTTTTTTTTTCGCTGCTGTTTTGCTTTGTTTTGTTTTTTATCTCTGTTGTTGTTGTTTTGTTTTTTCTCAGTTGCTTTTCCGTTTTGTTCATTTATAATCGTAAACAACAACAACAAAAGAAAAGACTTCCTAGGATGATGATAATGTTGTTGTTGTTGTTGTCTTAATGTGGATAAAATGATAACGTTTATTTGTGAAAATTGAGTGAAAAATAAAGTAAAGTAAAGTAAATTGAAAAAACAAAGCAGCAGCAAAGAAGCTTTCTTTTATTTCCACCAAACCACCCACCCACCATCATAAGAATTGTAAACAAAAAAAAAAATCTTATGATGATTACAGAATCCAGTACTGGTGTAGTGTGGTGGTGTTAAAGAACAAAACAAGAAAAATGATGATGATGATGATGACAAAGAAAATGAAAATGGATGAAAATTCTTTTCTTTTCTTCTTCTGATTTGATTTGATGACCAAAAAAAAAAAAAAGAAATGAAATTTTCGCTTTGTTTTTTCACTTCGTTTTGTTTTTTGCTTTTTTTCCTATCAATTTAACGATTGTGAAGAAAACAAAATTCAATGAAAAAAAGCTGTAATCACGAATTATATTCTGTTGTTGTTGTTGTTGTTTGTTGTTTGTTTGGAATACTGTTAAACATCATCATCATCATCAAATGAAAAACTATAACCCAGAAGAACTAAATAGGCAAAAAACTCAAATCAAATAAAATCTATTGAAATGTTTTTTGTTCATTTCACATTCATTTCATTAAAATGAAATGTTTTTTCCTCATTGAGTTCCTCATCGAGTTGATTCTTTTCAGTTGAATTGAAAATAAACAGCAACTACGTAGTTCATCAACAAATATTACAAAACATTAACAACAACAACAAACAACAACAACATTATAGTCATAAGCATCTCATCATCATCATCGAGAACAAATAATGTTTTGAATAATAATAATAATAAAAAAACCTTTTCAAATAATCATAAATGTTTGTAATGAATAGAATGAGAGAAAAAAGTTATTGACTTTTTTCTAGTTCTGTTGATGATGCATCATACAGAATTTTTATTTTTTCGAAACAAAGAATCACAGAATCGATCGATGAAACAAAAAAATGAAATTCTCGATTTTTTTGTTTTGTTTGATAAAGTTAGTTAGTTAGTTAGGATTCTTTTGATTGTGTGTGTGTGTGTGTGTGTTTGAAATGAAATAATATGCAAATTTGTTTCGGGTTTTTTTGCTGATAACCGGAAGTTTTTTCAGGAGAATTTTCCCGAAAATAATGAGATCTATTTGAAAAAATGTTGTTGTTGTTGTTGTTGATGTTTGTTGTTTTATTTCAACAACAACAACAACAACAGCAGGCAACAACAACAATCCCATAGGCAATTTGCAATGATTTTTTATTTTTATTTTTTTTTATTTCGACAAAATTTGAATGAATTTTGATTATTCTGCATCAGATTCTGTTTATGCAGAATTTATATTTTATATTCAAAATCAAAACTGGAAAAAAATAAAATGCCAAACGATCAACGAAAAGTGAAAACGGTAAAGATATTTTTGCAGGAATTTCTCTTTTCCTGGAAAATTTTTCAAAGAACAAATCTAAGAAGCCAAAAGAAACGAATAACGTTATTATAAATGGAAATTATATTCAAAAAGAATTTATATTTCGTTTTTTTTAAGAAGAAAAATTTCAATTTTGTCTCTCTCTCTCTCTCTCTCTTCAACAAAAAAAAAAATGTTATCAGTGGAAAATATTCAACGGAAAAAAATTCAATTAAGGCTGCAGTAACATTTTTTCTCGAACCAGTTTTATTTTTTCAAAATTCACAAACGACGTTATGCAACAAAAAAAAAAACATTTTTCAATTCTAATCCAACCTGAAAAACCCAGAATTAAAGAAAAAAAAAAATATCGAATCTATTATACACTGGTTACAAGATTAGCCCAGAAAAAAAATCCATCCAAAGTAAAATATTTTTCAGTGAATAATTTATCGATTAAAAAAACAAAAGCGGAAAAAAATTGTATTTATAATAATAATCATTTTTATAATTATATCAATATAACAGTAATCATATATATAGTCCGTTTAGTCCGTTATTCAGTCATCATCATCATCATCATCATCATTATCAGTCTTTCATAATCAAAATCATTATTATTTGATTGAATTTAAATAATTAATATAAAGGGAGAGAGAGAGAGAGAGAGAGAGAGAGAGAGAGAGAGAGAACTGAATGAATTCAAATGTCAAGCAAGCCACCACCAACGCCAACGCCAACCATAATCATCATTATTATTAATAACATAGGATAATAATAATAATATGGGTAATAACAACAACAACAACAACAACAACAAAAAAAGTTTTTCTGTTTTGTTTTGTTTTATATTTCTCTGTCTCGAGGTCATCATTATTATCATCATCATCATCATCATCAACATAATGATGGTAATCGTTTTTTGTTTCTCTAGATTCTTTTGGATTCCGGATTCTCTGTGTTTGTCATGTGTGTGTATGTGTGTCGCGTGGGTGGATAATTTCATATATTTTAAATCATCAACAACAACAACAACAACGACGACAACAACAACAACAATTTGTATTCATTGATTTTGATTATTGCATAATTGGTTTTTGGGTATTTTTGCATTTGTATTCATTCATTCATTCATTCATTTGATTTAGAATAATAATTACTACAAGAATATTCTTTGTTTTGTTTTGTTTTGGTTTCATTGATCGAATATGTGAATGTGAATGTGAACAAACCTTGGTTAATGAACCAAGATTGATAATGACAAAAAATATGACAATACAATACGATGATGATTGTAGGAAATATACGATAAATTTGATTGATTCTCAATCGTTATTTTTATTATTCGATTCTTTTAGTAGCAGCAACAACAACAACAACAACAGAATCTGTAGGAATTTGTAACCGGAAGAAAACTACTGTCATACAGACATGCTTGAACAGCTAATAATTCTAAATTCTAGTGAAAAAAAATAATGGTACATTATAAATAATAATAATAAGTTTTTGTTTTTTACTAATGATGATCGATCGGATATTTTCATTATTATCATTATCATCATCTTGATGATGAAGAAAGTACAGAAAGTAACATTCATTTCATGAAAACAAAAAAACAAAATGATTACCGTTTTTTTTTAAACGACGATAGTAACATATTAAATAGCGATTACGTATTTTTTTATGAATATTATTAGTTGGTATTACTTATTAGTATTTTATGCGTGAATTTGTTTCAAATTCATTCATATTTATTTACAACACGGGTAACGTTATATGTGAATAATTTTTCATGATAAAAAATAAACGAACAACAACGGAAAAAGTCAGAAAAAAAAGAAGAGAATTCCCTGTTTGTTCCATGAAAAAAAAACAATAATTATTGAAACAACGGCAAGAATATTCCGCCGATATTGCGATGTTTCGAAATTCCATTCACCGAACCGAAATGAACGAAAAAAATTTTTCCAATAAAGTAAATATTTGATGCTTTGAATATTTTCGGTTCAAAATTTTTATTACTGAGGAACTTGAAAAACTTGAAAAGAAGAAAAAAGAAAAATCCTATTCAAACCGAAACAGAATAAAAAACCATTCCAGTCCATTTGAAATGGGCAAAACTCTGCTGTTCAATAAATTCAGGTTATTCAATTTTGTTTGGAAGAAACAAAACAAAATATTCAGGTTCGGTTCGGTTGATTTGGTTTCATCGCCAATAATAAATAAATATTGTCGATGTTTAATAATGTTCAATGGTTTTTTCCCGCTCTCTCTCTCTCTCTCTCTGAATGAATTGAAATTTTTTTTAAAATAAATTTTACTTAGTTTTACAAGTTTTTGTAAATTATTAATTTGGATTTTTATTTGAATTTTTGTTCCTATTTATTTTTATATTACTTTATCTATGAATGATGCATGATGATGATGATGAAAAAAAATGACTAATAAATCTTCATATCTTCACTTATTATTTACAGATTGTATAAATGTAGATTTGAAAAAAACCCAAAGAAACATTTTCCAGAGAATATTTCCGGGAAATATTTCTTATAAGAACCCAAAAAAGAAATGAAATTGTATCATCATCTTGCAACCAATCAACTGATAAAGGCTTAGTAAAGGATCTATATTTGTTTTGTTTGTCGAATTGAGAATTTTATTCTTAACACGGAGAGAAAGAATAAATGAAGAAAAAAAAGCTTTTTTTCCAATAGAATCTTTCTGACAATCAACAACAACAACAACAACAATGTTTACGATTATACAGACAGACAGACAAAACATTTCTTTTTTCGTTTGTTTTGTTTAGCTGTTTGGTTCGGTTTGGTTATTACATCATAACGGTAATCTCAATGAAAGCAAACAAAACAAACAGAATATTCTACCCATTGATGATGCGATGAAGCAATGAATGAAAACCATAAGCAAAAAGAAGAAAAGAAAGAAAATCGAAAAATAAGAATGAAGAAAGGAAAAAAAATATTTATTTGGTTTGGTTTGGTTTGGTTATTATTAGTTTTTCCATATTTTCTTGTTGTTTTGTTCTGCTGTGAATTTGTTGTTGTTGTTGTTGTTTTGCTAATCTAAAACTGCCAACAACAACAACAACAACAACAAATAACACCAACAACGATGATGATGTTCCTTTTTGTTGTTGTTGTTGTTGTTTATTTATTTCATAAATAAATAAATAAATAGATAGGGGATAGATAGATAGATAGATAATATTATATACATTTACAACTAAACTGAATATTTACAAAACATATATAAAATGTCTTGAATAATCATAAATCACACAAAAATATAAAAATATAAATACCATTTAAGCTTTACTTAAATAGATATCTATGGGTTCTCTCTCTCTCTCTCTCTCTCTCTTGCTTTCATTTTATTTATTTATCTTTCGATATAATTTATATTTATTACTTTTCTTTGCTCTGTTTTTTTTGTCTATATTTGTAATTCTTTTTGGGTAAGATTATTATTATTATTTTCTACGTTTTTTAAATATTATATCCCGACAAAAAAAAAAAGACAAACAGGAAGAGTGTAAGTGAAAACGATTTATTCATCTAATTTTCTGACATTTATTTTCTATTTCCAGGACAGTTAGAGAGAGAGAGAGAGAACAGGGCTATCATCAGGCTTAAGGAAAGAAAGCAAAAAAAGATGTTATCGAACCAACGATGATGATGATGATTCGTTCGATATATATCGTTTTAATAGTATCGATTATAATGATGATGATTGTATTTCGTTGCATTAACCGAGAAAAGAAAAAAAGAAAAACGAAGGATAAATTGGTTGATTAATTTACTTTTTGCTTCGTTTTCGTTTCGTTTCTCAGTAAATATATAGATAGAAGGGAGAGCTAGAGAAAGTTTCTGGAAAACGAAAACTAACCTAAATTATTCGATTAATATTCATCACACTAAAGTTTTTCTTTTTTTTTGGTTTCTTTCTACGTTTGTTATCGTTATGTATAATCATCAAAATCGTTATTATTTTTTTGAAAACAAATTACAATTCAAGAATATAAATCATTTTTATTTTTTTTTTTTGCAAAACTAATTGAATTTCAGTGCTTATTTTCGATATATATCGATAATTTTGTTTTGTTTTTCAATCAAAACTTGAATTGAACAAAAAGGATTTTTTTCGGTTTTTTTGAAAAACTAAATCGATTTGAATTCTTTATTTGAAAACAAAAACGAAAACAAAAGGAAAAAAGGAGAAAAATGAAATTTGCTTTTGTGAATTTGTCGAATTCTGTCAATCAATCAATCATAATCAATATTTTTTCTTTTTTGCTTTCCCAATTTTCGACCGAAAGAACAAAGTAAAATGAACAATGAAAATCTATTGAGTTGCAAGTGAAAAGAAAAAGAAAAAAATGCATACATTTTGTTTCAAACTCGAAGAAAATCAATATTCAATAAAAAAGACAGTCAATTTTTTTCGGGTACGACTGAATGACAACTTGACTGTGTTGATAATAATAATAATGATTATTAGTAAGTGGAAAAAGAAAATTACATCTACAATTTGGGAAACTTTCCGGGTTAAAAAAAAATGAATTCAAAAATACCGTAAAGTTTCTCGAAAAAATAGCACTAATTTTCCGAGTTGAATGAAATGGACTGAAAACAAAAAAAAAATATTATTTCGATAACGAATGGTGATGAATATCAAATGATTTCAAGGCTATGAATCAATGAATAAATCAAGGGGGAGAAAAATACTTTTTGGACAAGAATTCAATGACATTCATGATCGAAAACGCCTGAAATCAAATAAATCGATTCCATTGAACCCTTTTTTTGTTGTTGTTGTTGTTGTTCAATGAAACAACAACAACAACAACAGCAGCAACAACAACAACAAAGACAATAAAAAAAATCATGTTTGAGAATAAAAAAACATTTGGCCAAAGTGAAAAACAAATGTTCGTTTGGTTGATGATAATATTTCATTTCATTTTTTGGTTAAAAACAAAAAAAATATAATGAGAATTATGGCAGTAAAGTTAACTTTTCAGGGGACACAATGTATATTTTTTTTTGTTTCTCATCGTCGTTTGTTTTGTCGTTTTTGTTGGTTTGGTTTGTTCAACGATTCATTCATTCTTGATTTTTTCTTTTCACTCAAATAATACTGTCTAAGATAAAATGTCTGTAATAAACTTTGTCTTTTATTGTATTTTTGGTGATTGATAATGTTCAATTTGTCAATTTTTTGTTTTTTGGTTGAATCAAGTACCAGCAGAAAAAGGATAATATTCATTTGTTGTTGTACATTTCCAAGGAAATTTCTTTCTTATCTTTGTTGTACATTTCGAAGAAATTTTTCTCCTTGTAATGTAATATTGAACTGGAAAAAAGTTATGGATAATGTTGTTGTTTTAGTATTTCCTCTACATTTGACATTAAATGAAAAAAAATCCACAAACAATGTAACCTCATTGTAAACAATGTGAGAAAATCCTATTACAAAAAAAAAACAAAGAAAATGTTTTGCTTTTTGAGGGGGGGTGGTGGTGCACACAAAGAGAAATGTTTCCAGAAACATAAAATATTTTCCGAAAAAACTTTCCGTTTTGACATTTAGAAAAAAAAATCAATTAGAAATTCCTACTGCGATATGGTTATTTTTGTACCAAAAATGTCAAAATAGGCACAAGAATTATGACCAAATTCATTTCTAATGACAGAATTTTGAAAAAAAAACAAAAAACAAAAAGCCCTGAGGAAATATTCTCGAGAAAGAAAAAACATCAGAGAAATTTGCCTGAATAGAATTTCAAATTCTGTTTTTTGCATTCATCACCATCATCGCTTTGAATTTTGAATTTTTTTCTTCGAAAAACTTTTCAAAAACAAAAAAAAAATTTTCACATTGTAAATTCTGTTCAGAATCCAAAAAAAAAAGAAGAATTACTATGGATTCTTTTTTTTTGGCTGAAATTCTTTTGTATGGTATGAATTTCAATGTGTGTGTGTGTGTGTGTGATGGGGGTTAAATTTGGAAAATGAATGAATGAATGAATATTTGGATTTTAGAAACATTTTTTTTTTGTCATCAATACTTTTTGAGTTTTCCATAATTTCTATTTTCTGTTTTTCTGGGTTTTCTGGTTGAGAGAACCATGACAATAGAAAAGCAAAAAATTAATCAGGAAAAGAAAGGAGAAAAAAATTCTCGAGTTTTTTTCACCCAAATTTGATTATGGATATCTGATAAGACACAGACCAACACAAAGACACAAAGAGAGATTTATCAAGCAATTTGCAATTGAGAAAATTTGAGAAAATTTGAAACAAAAAATTTAGAGATTTTGTTTTAAAGTGGCAAAAAATGTTATTCCTCAAAAAAAATATTCATTCATTCATTTATGAACAAAATCTTTTGAAAATTTTTTTGGAATTTCAGTTTTGTCTTTCTGTCTTGCTTTAATCCTTTTTTTGTTTTTCTCGAGAAAAATCTAATAATATCAACATTATTCATTGTAAATATGACATTTCCGTTTTTTTTCGTTTTTGTTTTTTGTTTTTTGCATAACAGAAGCAATAAATCCAGAGGAAAGTTTCCCAGAAACAACAACAACAACAACAAAAAAGAGTTACCACCACAACCAGAAACAAAAAACCGACAAAAAAAAAGAAAAATAACCCCAACTTTGAAAGATAAAGTATAGTGATGATGATGAAGAAAAAAAATAGTAAAGTTAAGTAAAGAAAAGTTTCCGAAATTCTTATTAAGTAAGCCAACAACAACAACAACAAAAACAAAAACGCAACACTGCACCATTATTATTATCATCATCATCATCATTATCATTATTCTTCGTCTTCTGTGTGTGTGTGTGTGTTATATTTACGTTTCTTTTTTCTTGTTACATTTGTTTCGTGGAAACTTGAAATTAATTAGTAATTCTTCTTCTTTGTTTTCTACACAATCTTTGACTTGAAATGTAAATATATTACAGTCACTTAGAGTAGATAGTAAGAGGATAAGAATCTATAATTTTTTTTTTTATTTTACTTTTGCTAATTTTCTTTCGGGAAAATTTCTTTGTTATGGGAATTATTTTTCTTCGTAATATATACACATTGTATATAAATGCAAATGTAAATTAAGAAAAAAATAATATCGACTAAATAAAATGGTGACAATAATAATAATAATTACAAGTGAAAAAAAAATAATGGTAGTTGGGAAACTTTACAGGGAAAAATTCCGATAAACTTTCCAAGAAAAAAAAAACATTTTTTCCGATTTGACACATCAAAATTGAAAGCAAATTGAATAAAAAATTCTTGATTAAACATCATCGATCAAGAATAATGAAAAAAAAACAATGACCCGAAAATGAAATTGAACGACAATCGATTGATTATGCAATGATCAGCAGAAAAAAAAGTCGAGAGTAGAAAAAAACAAAGCGAACAAAACGAAACTTGGAAATTCAAATAAACAAAAAACGAAACGAAACTGAAAAAATGAAATTTGGAATTGCAAACTTGGCAGAATCGGAGGAAAAACAACACAAAACACAGTTCACACATATATTCTGTAAATTTTGTGAACTCGAAATTCTTTTACGATTCTGCACGAGATGATGATAAGTTTATGGTGTGTGACGCAAACACAAACACACACATATGGTTGCAATTAATTTTCATTTTCAGAAAAAATTTTACAAATTTTTTTTGACAAAGAAAAATGGAAAAACGAAAAAATGATGACAAATGTTATTTGATTACGTTATATTTTGGAAGATATGAAACGAAATTCTTTTAAAAAATTAATTTCAAGACAATGGAAAGGAAAAAATGTCACATTTTTTCTCCCGAACACGCAAAATATATTAATTGAAAACATCCTGACAATGTTTGATGATTTCTTGGTGATGGTTATGATAATAATAATAAAAGTAATGAGAAAATGGAGAAAATTCTTCAATTTTTCTTTTTCTTCTTCGTTAATGAGATGGATCATTATAAATCATCATCATCATCATCATTTTGATGATGACGAGATGGATGTTTTAATGCAAAAAAAAGAGCATCAAGGGCATTTTTTTTTGCCAGCTATTTCTACTCGGTGCCGAATAAAGATGTCAAAATAGGCAAAGACCAAGTAATTTTATCATCAAGAATGGATTTTTATTTTTTTGAATTCAGAATAACAAAATTTACATGTTTTTTTTAAAAAAAACGAAAAATTTGCATATTTTTTTTTCATTTTGATTTCAGCGAAAAATCTCCAATTTAGATTTTGCATCCAAGAAAGAGTGAATATATTGATTTAAAAGTAGGCAAGGGATTCTTCCTTCCTACCCACTTTACATATTCAAGTTTTTCGTTTTTCTGGCTTCCACAATGAAATTGTAACGAGAAAGTTTTCAGAAAAAAACATTTTTAAAATAATTTCAGGAAAAAAAATTATTGATTTTTTTTCTCGCTTGAAATTTATTGATTTGACCCTAATAAAAAAACAAGAGAGAATCTTTTCGGGAAAAAAATTTCCAGGAAAATTTTGAATGATTTATCATCGTTCGACACACCAAGAAGAACAAGGGAAAAACCATCATCACAAAAATATCCAAAATGTTTCAACAGAAAATAAAAATAAAAATCCACAGTGTATGTGTGTGCGTTTGATTCCTGACATTTTGACATTTTAACCATGTCAAAACTAAAAAAAAAAAACAATTTGATTTATTGGATCCTTTACTTTTTACGTTCTTCTGGATCAAATGATTCAATTAATTTATAATGATGATGATGATGATGATGATGATTTTTCTTTCAAAGAAACTTTCCAGAAAGTCTAGCTGGTCATCGATACATACACTGCGAGAAATATATCTAATGATGTCAAAAACAGAAACAGAAAAAATCATTTCAAGTTTGGTTTATGGTTCTGATTCTGGTTCTCTTTTTTTTTGCAATTTGTTTCAACACTTTACCTACCTACACACTCCATAAATAAAAGTATAGTGTTTGTTGATAGAATTGATGAAAATTTCAAAGGAAAAAAAATACTTGAAACATCCATTTTCATTTACGTAAGCAAATGGGCAAAGAAGAAAGTTTCCAAAGTTTCAAAGTAAAAAAAAATGAAAATGAAAATGTTGCTGTTATCAACATATGTTTGATGGAAATGTTTCTGGTATTGGGAAATTATCAATTTTCAATGGAAAATCTTTTAAAAATGGTGTTTGATGATGTTTGATGACAACCAACCACCATCATCATCATCATTGAAGAAATCGATTCAGGATTTGGCACCCCAAATATTGAATGGACTGTATATTGATTTTATGTTTATACAGGATTTGTGTTTGCTTGTTTGTTTGTTTGTTTGCAATGGATATGTGTCATCATCATTATCATCATTTCATTCAAAGAAGAAAAACTGTTTCGTAAAAAAATAAGCATCATTTTTATTCATTTCCTTCTGTGTTTGTGTGTGTAAATAGAGGACATTTTTAGTATTTTTTTTTTTTTCTCAGTCAACAAACGAAAAACGAATGAGAAAAATTCAGGATAATCATTTCAGATGAATGAATCGAAAGCTTTTTTCGTTGAATCTCAAATCACACACACACAAACACAGAGAGAACATCACCACATCAGAATTTTTTTTCGTTTCGTTTTTTTAAATGGCAATCGATTTTTTTTTCTCTCTCTTCGACTATTTTCATCCAACTCTCTTTGATTCTTTGATTTTTTTGCACATTTATCGTTCGTTTTTTATCGTTTTCTGTCGTTTCTTTCGTTTCGTTCGTTACAGAATTGTAAAAAACGAAAGAAAAATTGCACCAAAAAAGTATTACGCACATTGCGACAAGAGATTAATGATTTTCATTGCTGTTGTTGTTGTTGTTGTTTCACACACACAAGAGAATATAAATCTCATAAATTCATCGTTTGTTGTTTTCGTTTTCGATTTCAATATGTTTCTTTTTTTCACTGTTTGGTGTTTGATGTTTGATTTGTTTTTTTTTGAACATTTTATTTCGATTGTCGTTTGGTTGTTTGGTTGCTGTTTTTTTCAGGATTCTGACATCAAAAGAAGGATGGTAAAATTGTGTATATTTGAGGATTTTTTTTTTTGATTTACAAGTGCCGTTGTGTTTTGAGAAAATTGACTTTTTTTTCATTCATTCATTTCATTCACAAACAAGCTGTTTTTTTCTATAATTTATGGGGATAAAATAGTAAGAGAAATATTTCCGGGAATAGTTTTTCTGGAAATATTTCTGGAAATGACCCGAACAATCTATACAGCAATGTCAAACTTGATAATGATCAATAGAAAGATAGAAAGAAAAAACATTTTTTTCCTCGGTTAATATTGAGAAAGTTTATTTGAAAAAGGAAAAAAAGTGAGAAACTTTATGTGGAAATCCAAAAATCTTTATAATGAACTCTATGTATAGATTGATAACAAGACAAAAATATCACTGGACACATATATCACACACACACATGAAAATGAATGAAAAACCATATGTGTGTGTGTTTGTCTTTGGGATAAAAGTGAAAATGATGAAAATCTAATTATATTGATATACCAATGAACACCCTGGAACATGGACAAAAATTTCATGTTCAAACGACAAACAACGAAAGAAATCGATCATGTCAACAACTGACGACGACAACGACGACAACGAAGATGGTAACATCTCATTAAAATCAACTATAATCAAGGCATCTTTTTTTCCAGTTCTTTCTTTCACAACTTTCCCTAAATGTATCATGTCAATGTTGGTCATCATTATTTGTTTGTTTGTTTTTTCCTATTGCTTTTCCGGAAATTTTCTTTGTCACTGGATTCACTGGATCCACCATACATCCAACCAACCTGCCCATAGAAAAGGAGGAAAAATATTTTTTTCCAAAAAGCAAACAAAAAAAAATTCTCCAGAACGATATGAATTTTTTTTCGAAAAATTCCTTAATGATGATGATACAAAATATATGTGTTTTGATTTTCTCCTATTCAAAACAAACAAAACTTCTGGCAAGTTTTTTTTCGGGAAATTTTTTTCCATTTGGGACAAAAAAAACAACGTTGAAATTTGTTTTGTTGAAAAGTCAACAACATTCATTCCTCTCTACATCATGATGATAATGATAATGATGATGATGATGAAACGAAATGTAGAAATTTTCCAGAAAGAAAAATAAAATAAATTTTTTTTTTGTTAAAATTTCCAGAAATATTCTCATGATGATTATGATGATAATATTACTGACAATATGCAAAATTTTTAATGATTTATTCATGATGGTAGGTTTTTTTTCGCTTTTTCTTTCTGGTCAACAACAACAGCAAAAAAAGTAAAGAATAAAATTCTTTTTTTTGTGAATATTCCGGGTTTCTGCCGTTTTCGTTTGTTTGTGCCATAAGTTCATTAAATTTAATTTTTTTTCTCTCTCTCTCTCTCTCTCTCTCTCTCTCTCTTCACATTCAAAAACACCATGTGATGAATAACGAGAAAAAAAAGAATAATAAAAAAATCATTATCATTAGAGAGAGAGAGAGAGAGAGAGAGAGAGAGAGAGAGAGAGAGAGAGAGAGAGAGAGAGATGAATGGAAAAGAAACCGGATGAAAATAACAACAGAATCTTCCAGTTTTTTCAGTTTTCAGTTTCTATTTTGATAAACTGAAAGAATATTCTGTATGGGAATCCCTTTTTCATTATTTACAATTCCTAATTATCATTGTGTTATTTCGAAACAAAACAAAAACAAAAAATTAATTAATTTAAATTTAAAAACTTTTTCTTTTACAAATGAAAAAAAACTTTCCAGAAAAATCCTTCAAAAACGTTGCTGTTTATCGATTCAGTTTCAATTGAACAATTTTTGTTTTCTTTCAGAATCCAATAAGAAGAAGAAAACTAATCTTCACCAATCAAGTTGATCAATGCTTGTTTTTTTCGGGGAAATCAATGTTTTGTTTTTGAAAAAAAGTTTTGATCATTTTGGGATCAAAATCAAACCAACAAGAATAATAACCACACTCAGAAAAAATCAATTCAACTTTCGTAAAGTTTCTTTGGAAATGTTTTTCAATTGTCAAGTGGGTGAAAACCAACCAAACAACAACCGAATTTGTAAAAAAAGATTCGTGTGAACCAAAACAAAAAGGAAATGAATCTTTGGCTGTGTTTGTTTCAAGAGAAACTTACAAACAAAACAAACGAACGAATCTTTCTTTCTTTTTTCACACATCATTAGATTTGGCCGCATCATCGTTTTCATTTATGGTGGAAATAGCAATAAAATCCATTGAAAATCCTGACATTTAATCATTTGGTTTTTGGTTTCTGGATTGAACCAAAAAAAAAGCTTAGCTTTAATTTATTTGACAGTTTTTTTTTTGTTGTTGTTGTTGAAAAAAAAGGATTTTTGTGACCATTTTGATTTGTGATGAAGACTATTTTGACAGTAGTTGTTTGTTTGGGATGTTTTTTTTTCTTCAAAAATTTTGTAATTTGAAACTTTCAGACCAAAAAAAAGAACAGAAGAAAATTTCAATCAAAAAATTGATCAGAAAATTTCTCTGGTTTGACAGAAAGAAATAATCATTATTAAAGTGGGAAAACGGAAAAAATTAAATGGTTGAACGAATTTTTCCATTAAAAGAATTTCGGAAACTATTCTCTCTCTTCAGCAAAAAAAAAAAAAGGTAGAATTTAAAAGCTTTAATGAACGAACGAATGAATTCTGGCTACATAAAACACCAGCCAGGCAGGTACCAGACCAGACCAGACCAGACCGACAAATAACTTAATGACACACTTTTTCCTGCAAAGGTAGAGAATGTAAATAAGCAGGTAAATGAAGAATGAATGTAAGTAAGTAAAGAAAAATCTTATTCACATAAATCGATCGATTGAGACTGAGTGTATTTTTTTACAAAAAAAATAAATTACCTGAGCTGTCATTTCCTCTATTTTTTTCTTCTTCTTTGAAAAATTTTTATATTAAAATTTTCTTTAAATTGACGAAAAACAACAACAAACGACATTCACTTGGGACGACTATATCAACCTTATAGACCAAAATACAAGAGGCAAACACAAACACATTTGAAATCGGAAATGAAAAATAAAAATTTTTCATATATTTTCCAGGAACTTTTTCATTTGACAAACACACCAATAGCGAGAGAAACTGAAATGAAAATATCATGTTTGTTTGTTTGTTTCGGAAAATTTTTCCCTGAAAGCAAAATTGTAAAAAAAAGAAACATACCATTATTTACAAACAAACACAGTAACAAACAAACAAACAAACATAGTTACGATGCTGTTGATGATGATTAATGATTATTCTGAATATATCCGTAGGTTTTCAGGTGTTTTTTCAAGGTGTGTATACTTGACTTTTATTATTTCGGTGAAAAAACAAGCAAGTGGGAAAGAAAACACAGTGTAGCAATGATGATGGATGAAGAGATTTTACATTTTTTTTCAAAATTCAAAAAAAAAATTACACCAAGTAGAAATAGCCAGCAAACTTAACACCGACAACAACAACGACAGTCCAGAAAAATATTATCCGGCTGCTTGGAAACCTGATTATGATGATGACACTAATCACACATACACCTTGCGACACTGACACCAAAAAAAACACACGATTCCCAGAACATGAACCAAAACAAACTGATGTTAAACGATGTTGAAAAATATCAACAACAAGAAAAAAAGATTTAATTAACACAAACGCACACACACGCACTGATTGACTGACTGAATGAATGAATGAATGGACACAACAACAACAACAAATTGGACAAGGAATTTTGTTTTTTAATTAAAAAAATTTTACATCAAAAAAAAATGAAACATGTGATATGATCATTATCATCATTTTGGTATATCACAATTTTGAACAAAAAAAAAAAAAGAAAAAACTCAAAGGGCTTTTAGTGAGAAAAAAAATGAAGAATTTATGAAATGTTGATGATGAAAATGGCCAATATCATCATGATGTTCATAATAAACTAAATTTGAAACAAAACAAAAACGAAAATTCTGCAGACAGAATCCATTCAAGAATATATTCGTTATCATACTGCTAGCAGCTAAAGAATTCTGTTTTGTGGTAGTAGTAGCGGTAATGATTCAATACTATAGCGAGATGCTTCTATCATTTTTCTCCCCAGAATCCATAAAACTACCATCAACAATACCACTAGTGAATAACGAAACCAAAAAAAAAAAAATATATAAATTACAGTTACATTAAACCCACACAGAAAAAAAACTGATAATTCTGAATCAGAATTCCAGAATTCTTTCCAAATAATTCATTTTCGTTTTTTGAAGAAAAAAATAAATTCATTTAAAAAATGACTACATTTTTTACAATAATTCATTTTGGTTGAATTTTCTGTAAAGTTTCTCTTCTTCTTTTTTTTGTTAAACGAATCTTTTTCTTCTTCTCTTCTGCTGACTGATCCATAGATTTATCATCTGCTCCAGCAAAGAAGAAAAAGAAAAAATCTGTCATTTTGGAAATGTAGAATGTTTTCTATTTTTTCCTCTGAATATTTGGATTTGATAGTTTTTTTTTCTTCTGTCCAAATCGTTTTTTGCGAAAATCAATCTTTTTTTCCAATTTAAAATCAATCAATCAATCAATCAATCAATCGATGAATGTCCGGGGAAAAAAATCATCTCCTCAAAGCTAATTATTTTGATCCAAAAAAATCCCATCCAGAATCCAGTTAATCATATTCAAATCAAAAGATCTTTGATTTGATTTGATTTTAATCAATGATTAAAATTACATAATAATAATAACACGGTGATTAGGAATTATTTATTATTGAGAAATGTCATTACATAATAATGATAATGTAATGCAAAAGTCAAATTTTTTGTTTGTTGTTTTCTCTTGTCCGGAAAATAACAATCACTTTTTTGCTTTTGCTTCTTTCTGCTTATTATTATTATCGACTTAAAGGGAAACTTTTTTTCTTTTCTTTTAAACAAATGTTATTACCGAACGGGGAGAAAAAATTTATTCAAATTTTTCTTCTTCGTTTGTTTACTTACTTGGTTATTTTTATCTCTTTTTTTTTCTTTCCTGTTGACATTTGAATAATAAGTGTGTTGTGTGTACTTTCGTAAGAGATTGTAGTCGAGACGCACTCACACTCACTCACTCAGTCTAATCACAGCTTAATGTAATGTTTATGTCATTTTCATGAGTGAAGAATCAAAGAATATCAGGAATATCAAGAATAAAAAACCGGGAATTCCAGCAATTTTAGTTGAATGAATAAATGAATGAATGATGATGATGAAGCGAAAAGAATCAATTTTTATTTGCATAATAATTTTTCTTCTGTGTTTCTTTATTCACTTTCACTGCTGATAATGTTGAAAAACGACTATTTTTATGGGAAAAATAAAAAAAAATTTCAACAGAATTAAAATTCCTCACACAGAATCGGGTCACATACAGAATATAATCGGTTCAAGAGAGAGAGAGAGAGAGAGAGAGAGAGAGAGAGGGTTGTTGACCGGGGAAAAAAAGAAGAATTTTTAAAACAAAAAAAAACCAACGGCATTCAATTTGATTGAATATCTAATCTTTTGGCTAAAGCTAATCATCTCTGTGTGCTTGGGTAATCAATGAAGCTGTTTTTTTTGGTGAAAGAAAAGAAATTCTTAAAGAATTTCTCAAAGAATTTCTTTTTTCTTTTCGGTTCTGATTTTGTTGTTGTTGTTGTCGGCATCAAACAATGATAATGATAATAATGATGGAAACAAAAAACAAATTCTTTGAATTCATTGGGTTTTTATATATCAAGAATATTCTGTTATCATCAATCAAATGGCCAATTTCAAAAAAATCGAAAAGAAAATGACTTTTTTTCTTGTTGTTGTTGATGATGTTATTCAATCATAAGATCGACCAGAAAGAAAAAAGAAAAACCCGAATAAGATCTTACCATCATCATCATCATCGAGAGAATCGAAAGAATTTTTGAACAAAACAAAAACAGGCCGCAAAAAACTAAGAAATTGTATACCAAAACAAGTTCCATTTCGAAAGGAATTTTCACTTTTCACTTTTTTTCAATTCTTTTAGTGACATAACCAACAAACAGAAAATATATTTTTTTCTCCTCTAGATTTACATTGTTATTTGAGTGAAGTGAAAAAAAAGGATTTTTCTTTGGTTCCAAATGTTCCATTTGGAATCAAAGAATATAAAAACCACACAGAAAGACACACACACACACACAGTGAATAAAAGAAACTAAGAATCAGTAAAGTTTCAATCTTCTCCTTTGAATTCATCATCATTTTTTTCGTTCAACTTTCTTCAATGATTCAATTTTTTTTTTTGATGTAATTCTTTTTTTTTCATTTTCTCTTTGAAATCACACATCATCATTATCATTAGTTTTATTTGATTTGATTTGATGAAAGAAATGATTCGTATAATCATTTTTCTCATCATCAAAATGATCTTGTTCAAAAACAACCAGAAATGAGAAAAAAAATCAAATTCTGGTAACATGTTTAAAGTGTAGTGTATTCTGTGTGTGTCTGTGTGTATAATTGTCGCCTTTTTTTCCATTAATGAATGAAAGAAATGAATGGATGATGAATTGAATTGAGTTGAGAAAAAAACAGAATATTCTCTGACAAATATGATATGTATTTGAATCAAAAAAAATATATGATTAATGTTCATTCTTGGATTTTAAACAAGATTTTTGTTTTTCACTCGTTGAATTTTCAAAGAAAGAAAGAAGAAAATGAATAAAAACTTGTCGAAATAAAGGGTTGCTGTTGTTTTTGGAGCAATGACAACTGAAGAAGAAGAAGGAGAAAGAGAATCATTGATTTTTTCTATAGTTTTTCTGACGAAAAAAAGAAACAAGAAGAATATTCTTCTGGAATTCCAGAAAAGGAAAGAATTTCTTCTTCTTCTTTCTTAATTTGTTTAGTTATTTTTTTTGGGGAAATTTCCCGGAAAAAACAAGAACAACGATTTTGAAATGCAGCAATGTGACACAATTGAGTGGAAAGAAGAAAAAAAGGTTGAAATCGACCGGCTAAACAAAAAAAAAAAAAAATAATAATAATTAACACTTGGTTGGCATACCAGGCATTTCGTCGATTCGTAATTCAAGAAAGAAGAAAAAAGAAAAATTGATTCGTTTTTTCTCGAATTCTTTGGGTTTTCTTTCGTTTCTTTTCTCTCTCAATTCTAAATACTTAAAAAACATTTTTCGAGTGAAAAAATTCAAAATAGGCCATTCATTTCATTCAATTTTTTCCCTCTCCTGATTGAAATATCTAGAAACCTACCTACCTTCATTTTGAATGAATAAATCGAAATTATCGTTTATGAATAAGTTTCTGTTTTCTCTATTGTGAAAAAGTTTCTGTTTTTTGTCTTCCTATTGTGAATTTACATACAAGAAGAAGAACGAGAAGAAAAATGTATTTCATTATCATCATCATTATTATCAATGATGATTATCAAACGAATGAATGAACATCAACAATGAGTATAAAAAAAATTCTTCAAAAAAGAAGAATATTCTACAACAAAACCTTTTCAGAATTGAAAATCATTGATTAACTTTTTCTCTCTCTCTCTCTCTCTCTCTCTCTCTCTCTCTCTCTCTCTCTCTCTCTCTCTCTCCATCTTCTTTTGATAAAACGGAATGGGGGAGAAATCGAGTGCGAAAACGGAATGGGGGGAGGAAAATGTTTGCATATTCATTATTCAAAAACACACATACACACATACAGGGTGTTTTTTTTCGATTTTATACACGATTCAATGACGAAAAAGAATGTAGAGCAAGTGAACGGAAAAAAGTTCAATACGGACATGGAGAAAATTAGCCCGAAAAAAAGGCAACTATTTCGACTTTACATGCATTTTTTTCTGTTATTTGGGATAGTTTTTTGTGAAGAAAAGAAAAGAAAATGTTTTTATTTATTCAAAAAAGAAAAAAAAAGAGAATCGAAGAATTCAAAGAATTGGAAATTTTCTGTTGTTGTTGAAGATTCCAGATGCATCATCAATGAGAAATTTGCCAGGAATTTTTTTCTTCATAGATAAAGATATTTAAACGAAAAGAAGAAAAAGATTGAATTGATGGAATGAATGAATGATTAGAAAAAGAAAGAGAAAGAAAATTACATTATTTTGGAAAGTGTGTTTTGAAATAGAGAAAGAAAATGGTAAAGATCGATGATTTTCATTGGAATTTTTCTTTGTTGTTGTTGTTGTTGTTGTTGTTTGAAATGAAATTACTTGGAAAGTTTCTCAGTGAATTAAATTTAACAACAACAAAGAAAAAAAAGATGCTAAAAAAGAAAATTTTAATTAATGATGATTGTGATTCAATTCAGCAACAAAGAGTTTAATAAAGTTTCCAAAACAAAACAAAAAAAAATTGAATTTAAAATAGTGGAAATTTTGCGAAAAATTTGTTCCCGGAAAATTTCCCAGCAAATGGCTATTTTAAAAAAATTCCAATCGAAGAATTCAATTTTGAAATTGAATTTGAAATTGATTTTTTCGTTTTTTTTTGTCAATTTTGTTGACATTTGACAGAATTCAAGTGACTGGAAGTTAGACAAAATATCGATTAAAACAAAGAATCTCATCAAAAAAAAGGTTTATTTTCTCTCACTCTCCAAATGTCAAACAAACAAAACTAATGTTATTCAGTATATTCAATGTCAATATTGAAGTTAAGAGAACCTGGTATAAGGTAAGTGTGTGTTGAATAAGTCATTCGATAAAAAGTAAATTGATTCAAAGTAACGTTTTTTTTTATTTTGGCAAAAAAAAGAAAAGAATTTCGATTCGGGAAAATAAAAAAAGTAACATTCTTCAAGAATTCAAGAATAAAGAATCCATTTCGTTTGTTTGTTTGTTTGTTTGTTCATCAACACATTGTCGATATTGTTCATTCTGGATACTGGATTCTGGAAATTCTGGAAATTTTGTTTTTGTTAATTCGGAATTTTTCTTTCGAAAAAACAAAAAATTCTTGTTTTTTTTTCACTTTACTTTTACGAATTTTTTTTCAAAAATTCTTAAAGAATCTTCAAAACAATCAGCCAATATAGAAAACATAATGAAAAAGAAACGAAGAAAGAAAGATTAATGGTATTTTCGCTTGTTTTTTTTTGTTTAAAAAACAAAAATATTATTAGTGTCATCACAAGGATTTTGGATTATATCGATATCTTTTTTTGGTCTGTTTGTTTAACAATGACAACAACAACAAGGAACAACAACAAAACGACAAAATTGATGAAAAAAAAATATTTTCTTATTTTCTTATTTCGATTTTATTATTGAATTTTTTCTGTTTTTCTGTTTCGTTGCGCCATCCAATAAAATAATATCCATTATTCTGGTTCTATAATGCAACAGAACACACAGAATCCAGAATCCAGAACACAGAACACACACAGAATTGGATAAATTGTCTTATTGTTTTTCTTTCTTTGTTTTTTGCAAAGATTTTTATTCATTTTTTCTTATTCTGTGTGTTTCGTTCGTTTTTCTTCCGATTGATTGGAAATTTTTTTTGTTTGCTTCAAAAATAAAAAGATTTTCATTCATTTTTCGATAAACAAACAAAACAAACAAGAAGAAAAATCCAATATATTTTTCTTCCAATTTTTATTATTTTATTGCCTAATGCTATTTTGTTGTTGTTGTTGTTGTTGTCGATATTGTTGTTGTTGTTGTTGTTGTTGTTGAAAGCTATCAATAAAGCAATTCTGTCATCATCGTTCATCATCATCATCATCAGTTTATATTATTATTATTATTATTGTCTTCCGTTTTCGCACAATAATATAATAATAATAATATATATCCTTTAAATAAAATTGTAAGAACAACAACAACAACAAACAACAACAACAAAAACAGCAACAACAACAACAACAAAAACAGCAACAACAACAACAACAATATCATCATAGTGACATTACATATTTCGCCATTTTGCTATGGGCTTTTATTTTCAAGTTACAAGGATTTTCATTTCAGAAATATATTTCTCGAGGTTGTTGTATTTGCACAATATGTTTGTGTGTCTGGAGTGTAAACGAAATGGGAGTAAAAATGTCCAGTGTTTTTTTTTCGGCTGCTGCTGTTACAGTTTTTTAAACAAACAACAACAACAACGAAACAACAAAAACAATCAAGAAATATAGAAAAAAAACATATCAATAATAATAAGTGAAGAGGAGCGTAGCAGAAAAAAAAACCAATCAATAATTATCGATGAGTATTTTCCTTGCAACCGAATCACTGCAATCATCGATGATGATGATGATTATTGAATGGAAAAAATCTATTACTGTTATTATTGTTTCCTGAACCATACAAAACAAAAGAAAAAAGAGAAAAATATCGATACTTTATTTATGAATTTTGCATCGTTTTGCTGTTGTTGTTGTTGTTGCTGCTGATGTAATAATGTAAGGAGGGAATGAGAAAAAGAAAAGTTTCTCGTAATTAATATTCTCATTCCTGCTGTGTGTGTAAGTCGAAGATTTTTTTTTTTTTTTTTTTTTTGGAAAATTTCCCGGAAAAAAATCTTTCACTAAATGATAATGTCAATGAACCAAAGAAAATGCCGTAAAGTTTTTTTTTGAAACGAAAAAAAAATGTTATGGCTATTTTGTGGTGATTATAATGGTGTCGATATTGAAAAAAAAAACAAAATCCTTTTCCCCCTTCCTCCCCCACTCAAATGGATCATTTCTTTTGTAACCATGGTTTTTTCCTCAAAAATATCATCATTAAAAATAACGACAATTTCCTCCCCCTCCAGAATCCCAGAAGCCAACTGTGTTGATGATGATTTTCTCAACCAAGAAAAAAAGGAAAAAAAATCCATCCCAATTCGTCCATCACTTTTTTGACTATCGAAAAAATTATTGATGAATCTTTTCGGTTGTTTTTTGCTATTTCCATCAGATTCCTGAATTCAATATTCTTCTTGCTTGTCACAAATGCAATGTACGGAATTGTCCGCCCACTTGTTTTCTTGTTCCCGCCCCTCCAATTCTTAATCTAAATTAATTATGACAAATCAAAAATGATGATAATGATAATGACAACGGCTACGAAAAATTAATTATTATTAATGTTCATTTGAATTGATTTCGATTCCATTCCATTCTCATTTCATTCATTTTCGTTTTTATGAAATTCAATCTACAAATGTGTCGAGTTTCTTCGCTTCTTTCGCTGCTTTAGACCAAAAAGGAAAAGAGAAAGCAAAATTGCTGTTGTTGTTGTTGTTGTCAAATTTGTCGTCGTCATCATCATCATCATAGTCAACCAGCAAAGTGAAGTTAAGCGAAAAGTTATTTATGATGATGATGATTTTTGGCTGCATAATCGCTGTCGTTGACGAAAATTCAAATGTCTTCAAGCATTTTTTCGACGACTATTTCCACTTCACATCATTTTAATCCCCGAGAAAAGAAGAAAATAAAAATAAAGCTCATCATCATCATTTGGAGATGTGCGAAAGCAAAAAAAAAAATCAATTTCTTCAGAAAATTTGGTTTTGTTTCCGGTTTTTTAAAGCAATTTTTTTTTCGGAAAATTTCTGGTTTTTCCGGAATAATTCCGGGATTTTTTTCAGAAATTTGGTACTTTCAATGTATAAATAGGAGAATCAAAGAAGTTTCTCTTTTGTCAACTACATAGAAAATCAATCAATCAAATTAAATCAATTTGATATTCTCAGAAAAAGAAGAAAAGAAGAAAAAAGAAGAAGAAAAAGCCAAAGAAAATTCCTCAGCCAAAAAAAAGAATGTCACAAGCCACTTATTGATTATAAGGATTATTATTTTTCAGGGATTCAATCATCTTTGCATCAAGCATCAATCAAATGCATCATCTTTGTGAAAAGCATCATTAAGATTTGCTTGACCTTTTCTGTTTTGTTTTGTTGTTTTTCTTTTTTGCTTAATTCATTTCATTGCATATATTGGATTCCATTCGGTATAATATTTGCTTTTTTTTCGATCAATCGATTGATTATTGATGTTTTTTTTTCTTTGATTTTTCTTCTTTTTTTTGGTTCTGATTAAAGCCGGCAAACTACAAACTACAAACGAAAACAACAACAACAACAACAAACGAAACAACAACAACAACAATCGAAACAACAACAACAACAACAACAAGAATATTCTTTTTTTTTCTTCATAAGGATCCACTTAATAATAATTTTTGTTGTTGTTGTCGATGATGATATTTGATGACCCAAAAACAAAAATCAATTCCATTTGGAATGCAAAAAAATGAGCGAGCCAAAACGAATGTAAAATTAGATCAAATAACAGCAGAATAATGCCAGAATGCAATGTCTTATTTGTTTTTCGTTTTTTCTTCTTTTTCTTTTTCCTGAATTTAAGCAAAACACACACACTTGATATGTTCGATAGTCAATTGAGAATGTGAATCTTGAATCTAGGAAAATTCTTTTTCTGTGATCCACTTTACACAAACAAACAAACGAAATAAGAGGAACTAAGAAAAACAACAAGAAAATTGCATAGAGATGTAATCGGCAGTCATCGTTGATGTTTTCATTTTCTTTGCCTGTTCTTCGCCTGTTTGTTTTTTTCCTATTTTGTTTTCAAGTTTAGTTTTTCTCGTTTTGTTTGTTATCGATCTCTATTTTTTGAAGATAATTTGTTCAAATAATGATGTAATGATCATCATTGATGATCAATACTGATAATGATAATAACCATAATCATTGAATGATTTTTTCTTCTCCTTCTTCTTCAAATCAAAATGGTAAGATAAGATTGAAAATCTGTTTGATTTGAAATGTTTGAATAATAACATCTTTATTCAGTCACTTTTCAGTCATTAGAATAGAGAGAAGAAGAAACACATTAATCATTCCAGATTCGAAATTGTCTTTTTTCGTTTTGTTTTTTTCTACTACAAATTCAAATTGACAATCAAAACTTTTTTTCCAAACAAAAAACAAAAGAAGAAGAAGTAGAAATTCTCCAATTTTGTTTCTCTGGGGTTAAATTACTTATTATTACTGTTACTGTTGTTGATGTTATTGATACTTTTTTTATCAATTTTCAAGAATAAAAATAAGAGACAAACACACAAAGAATCGATATTCTCATTTTACTTACTTCAAAAGATTCCAGAATAAGATTTCTTCGTTTTTACTCTTGCCAAAGAAGAAGTGAATCTCACTTAATGAAAAGAAATCTGATGGGAATCAGGATGGTGATGCTTTTTGGAATTTTATTTCATCAGTGAAACAAAAAAAATATCATTTTTTTCTGTGTCCGTTTCATCAATTTTTGTTTTGTTTTTCTGGGTGCAATTTGCTCTGTCTGTTGTTTTTCTGTGACCACCAGAAAATGTCAAACGAAAATTAATTACATTTTTTCTGTTGTTTTGTTTCTGGCCAAAAATGTGATATTATAATATTCATTATACAAAAGAAAAAGAAATGCGCTTAATAAGCATTTTTTTGTGTTATGGTCAGTTTAACCTAACCTAGCATTAAACTTGTAAGTCAGCCTAACCTGACCTCATTGAACTAAATGAAAAGAAAAGTTATGCAGTGAAAAGTTTTGTGAACAGAAAACAGAATCCAGAATTTTATCGTTGAAAAATCTATTAAAATTTTTTGCCAGATGTCGTCCAGAATTCTTGCTTTGTTTTGTTTATTCTGGAAGCCAAGAATCCAAAGGCAAGTAACCACACATTATTCTTATTCATTATCATATCATCATCAAACAGAATCTGACAGAAGAATTTTCCTTCCAGAATAACAAAAAAAAACGTTAAATTCTTCTTCTGGGCAGAAAAACTTTTTTCAAACAAACAAAACAAAAAAAGTTTACAAAACTTCATCGATCGATCGATTTGTAAGCCACAATTGTTGAAAATATAGTTGAAATCAACAACAACAGCAAAAAATTAATTATGAAATGTTGGTCGATTGAAGAAACTTTTCGGAAAAAGTTTTCGGAAAGAAAAAAAAATGTAAAATTCATTCAAATGAATGAATGGAAAAAAACTTTACAAAAATTAAAAATCCTATTCAAAAATGTTCAACAAGGATTATTAGGAAAAAATTGATGAAAAAACATTCATTCATTCATCTGATTTGATTGCAGCATGGATGAATCGATAAAATTTGTTGTTGCTGCTGTTGTTGAATAATGAATGATGCTTTTGATGAAAAAGTGTTTTCGAAATAAGCAAACAAGAAAATGAAAAATTTCAAAATGTTCAAAAAACGAAAACAAGTGTAAATCGAGTGCAAAGAAAGTTTTCGAAAGTTCACTAAAGCTTGTCTTTTTTCATTGAAAAATTGTGCACGAAAAAACAGCAACAGAATCGCGAACAAAACAGAATCACTAACAGAACAGAATAAAGATTCTTGTTGTTGAACCAAAGAACAGAATTGTGAAATTTAATCATTTCGCTGTCGTTGTTGTTGTTGTCGTTGTTATTATTATTGCATAACAAAGATGTTAAGCAGATCAAATTTTTTTTTTCTATGGGAAAAAAAATGTTGTTTTGAATGAAAATCAAAATGATCAAATAACATTCCAAAATAATTTATTTATTTTTTTTTAAAAATTTTTTCGAAACGAAAATTACAGGTAAAAATCAGGTAATGAGGTGGGGATGGTGGGGTTGATTGGTAAGTTCGATTAGTTAGTTATTATTGATAATTATCCGGTACAGTACCATTCAAAATATGTTGATTAATCAATTTAACTTTGAAACAAGATTTTTGTTCACTTTCCAATTCAAATAATAATAATGTATTAATATCATCATTGAAATTAAACCAAACATTTGGTATATATAATGTTATTTGTGGTCCCATAACTGGCCAATAACGACCTAAATTATGACCATTTAAAAATGCTTGTCCTTTTCGAGAACAACTACGAACATCAAGAAACCATTCTCGCTGGCGATCCTTATCGGTCATATTGAATACACCTAAATAGAATGCAGGACGAAGGTTGAATGTACGTTCAGGACAATCATTCATACAATCATCATTGGATTTTTCTTCATTTCGGTTATTCAACAATCGATTTTGTTGTTGTTGTTGTTGTTGTTTTCGTCGTTGTTGTTGTTTCATTGATTTTCGATATCCAATCGAAACAGTATCGATTATTGTTGACCAATTATAAAATAATGGATATTGTTTCCATTTTTTTAATAAACGATTACCTAATGTTACATTACCAACAATTCCCTTTCACATATAACGTAATGTTGATGATGATTATATAAGAAAAATGAAAGAAAAATAAAAGAAAATTAATAAATTTTTTTTTGTTTGTAAATTCTTCTTTTCGTAGAAATAATAATAATAATAATCCAAGTTTACTAAAAATAAAAATAAAAATACTAAGTACTTTTTCAATTTACTTGATTGCATCATCATAATAATAATAATAATAATAATTCTTTATGATATTATTATTATTATTGGGAAACTTTATTATTATTATTAGAATTTGATCGTAATCAATTTTTTTCTTCGTTTTTGTTGTTGCTTTTCAGGAACATTTCTTAAATATCTTGAAAGATTTTCTCTCTCTCTCTATCTCTTCCTATATTTATGGATTTAAATCCCTCTATATATCGTATTTTAGTTTCACCATTTTCTCTCTCTCTCTCTCTCTCTCTCTCTCTCTCTCTCTCTCTCTCTTATCTAATATCCTATTCTTCATCACGACAAAGATCATTAATTGCTTCAGATTCTTTTTCTTTTTCTTTTTCATTTTTGGGTTCCTTAAGTATATTAAATAGAAAATAAAGACAAAACCAGAATAGTAAGACAACCAAAGAAAAAAAAGTTCATCGTCAATCACACACTTTAAACCGAATTTTATCGTCGTCATCATCATCATTATCATTGGTTTTAGTTTGGTTTTGAAATTATCCAAAATGATAATGAAGAAAAAGAAAAAAAAAGAAGAAGAAGAATCAGAAATAAATTCTGAAAGAATTTTTTGCCCCACAATTCTAATAAACTTTTCCGTAAACTTTTCGGGTTTTTTAATGTTCCACGAAATAAAAAACTAAACTTTTTTTTCCGGTTTTTTTTTGTTTTGTTTCAGCAGAAATAAAATTCCTGAAAAATAAATTGATATGGTTGGGTCGAGAGAAGAAGAGAAGAAGATTAAATTGACGATGGATGGTTATCGATTGGTTTTTTGGTTTTGAACAACAAATAAATTTCGATTAATCTTTTGCTAGTTTCATTTGATGTTTTGGCTTTTGGTTGCTTTTTTTCAAACAAAAGCAAAAGGTTTGATCTGACTGCCTGGATCAATTTATTTTCAACCAAACGAAAACAAAACACTCAGGAACATTTTATATCCACAAATGTAACGACTGGACATGAATTACCAGAGAATTTTTGAAGCAAAATTCATTGAATATCCGAGATTTTAGAGATTTTTCATTTGATTTCAATCAATAATTATGAAACCAAACAAACGAAAAAAAAGATTTAAAAAGCCACACTGACACTCATTCAGCTTATTAACTTTAGTGAATTTTTGTTTTTTGTTTTGGTTTTTCAAACAATAAAAAAGAGATAATAATTACCGATGAAATAATTGATTGATTTTCGAATCGATTAATCATAAATAATGTCTGTCTTTCTGTTTGTCTGTCTGTTCGGTGTGGCGTGGATATCATAAATCATTAAACATCATCGCTAAATAGAGAGAGAGAGAGAGAGAGAGAGAGAGAGAGAGAGAGAGATAAAAAGGAAGGAAATGATAAATTTTGATGATTTTTTTTCATTTAATTTCATCAATTTTTTCTTTGATAAGTCTGGCCGGATATTTTTTTTTGACGACATCCAATTCATTGATTATATCGATTCCCGGACAAATATTCTGTACACTCTCTCTCTCTCTCTCACCCGATTATGTCAAAAATCTATTTTAATGAAATCATCATTTTGATGATGATTATAATGATGTAACATCTGGCGGCTACTGTATGGATATTTATTATCAAACATTTTTTTTGCATCCAAAACAAATTTGTTGTTGTTGTTTGTTGATGCTGATGAAGATACTGTCAAATGATGTGATATTTTTTTTAGGGGGGGGGGGCAATGATGATGATAAATTCTGGATTCTGTTCATCTGGATGAACAAGAGAAAAATGTTCAATAAAGTCCAATCGATTGATCAATCGACAAAGAAATTTCCTGGGAAAAATGTTTTGCAACCAGAAAAAATATGATGATGATGATGATGATGATTTATATGATTAGAAGAAGAAAAAAACGTATTTATCATTCATTTTCAAACATCACATGAAAATTATAATGGTGGATGTACAAATGTAAGGATAACTTAACCTAATCTAAACAACAACAACAACAACAAAACTTTGATAGCAGCTTTGAATTGCCAAAATGGATCAAAAGTCACCAGAAAACCAGAAAATGTAAGCAACATAGCAGAACAGAAATGAATGAATGAACAGAACAGAGAATATCTCATTCATTCATTCATTATATGTTTGTTGTTACATTACTTTAATTAGTTTTGATTAATTTTACTAATTTTGTTCTCTTTTGACAAACAAGATAGCCCAAAACAACAAAAACAGAAAACAAAACAAACATTTATCAACAGAAATTCAAAGTTAAATAACAACAACAACAAAGAATAGAGATTTTTCTTCTGGTGATAATAAACTTGGCCCATCTCTCTCACACACACACTCTCTTTATCTTTTTTTTCGGTTGACAATATCATGACATCCAAACAAAACAAAACAAACAGACTGAAAAAAAATGACAAAAGTCACTTGGCCACTTGGTGTTTCCAGCAACCAGCAACCAGAAACAAAACAAACATTAATTTCTTTCATAATAACTCATTCACAAAAAAAATCCTAAAAAACTTATCAATTTTTTTGTTTTGTTTTTTTTCCTGGTGGATTTTATCAATGTAACAAGATAAGGCAAACCACTCATCGAATGAATGGTTATCATGGTAATGTGTCAAAATAGAAAAACATTCAAAATAAAAAACACTAACCTTTAATTCAGGTTTGGATGTACAACAAGCATGACCTTGATTTTCAACCAACAAACCAATTCGATCACCAATTTTTAATGAATTTAATGGTGTTTTATGTATCATATCCATACGTGTTAATGTTGAACGATAATATTCATTTACAAATACCAGCGAGCGATCATGTAATTCAGTTATATTTAATAATATTGGATCAGATGGATAAAAATCTAATTCATATTCATAATAAATAAAACCATGTCGTAGGGAGATTTGTTCAAATGTTAATGGTAATTCGGATTCAATTGGTTTGATTTGATTTGATTCATCCATATCGATGAGAGAATTTTCAAAATTTGAATGATTTTTGATCAATTGAAAAATATCGATTAGAAAATCCATTCGAATGATTTTTTCTTCTTGATCGATTTTTTCATTGAACTTTGGTTCATCAATAATGATTTCATTGCTGGTATAGGAAATATTACTGGAATCGATTGATCTTTTTGATAATGGTGGTACATGGGTGAAATACTGAAAGAGAGAGAGAGAGGGTCAAAATCAATCAATCAATCAATAAAAATGAGGGGGTGGAAAATTCACACATTGAATTCAATTGATCGATATTTGACTGAAGTGGATGGGAAAAAGAATCAAACACAAACCTTTTGAATAATTTTACGTATAGCAAAATATAATGGACGTAATTGACCATATTCACCAATTGGTGCAACATAATCATAACTAGTTGTCATTGGTGCTGATTGTTCACCCCAATAACCAAAATAACCATTCATAAATCCAAATGATGTACCACCATGATACATATAGCTAATTTTGTATTTTTGGTTGTTTTGTAATTATTATTTTATAAAAAATCAAATTACAAATTACAAAATTACTTACAAATTAACTGATGCATTTAATGCTAACATTTGATCAAATGTTTTAGTTATTGGTTCTACCGAAGCGGTTTGATGTTTAGAACCCCAACAATCAAACCAAACAGTATAATATTCACTATTAACTAATGGTCCATTATCAGAATAAATATTCTGTGCATCAAATGATTTACTTATATTAGCACCAGGACCAAAATCAATTGTAGGATAAACATTATCAATTGTACCATGTATAAGATAAGATTTATTATTACCATCAACAGTAAATAATAATAAATCATGACCAAGATAAAAACGAACTATATCACGTAACCAAACTTTATATTGATCATCATCAATTATAAATGATCCATATTCATTTTCAATTTGTGCCATTATAATTGGACCACCATTTTGATATAAATATGGTTTTAATAATGGTAACATTTTTGAATACCATTGGTGTACATAATGTAAAAATAATGGATCTGATGTACGATATTGCATTGTGGAATTTTTTGATGCTAACCAATATGGTAAACCTGACTATAGTATTGGGAAAAGTTTCCAGGAAGTTAATTTTAAAAAAAATATTTATGAAAAAAATTTCTTACATTATCACGTTCAGCCGCAATAAATGGACCTAAACGAACAATAACCAACAGATTTGTTTGTTGTGCTAATTGAAAATATTTTAAAAAATTTAAATTTCCTTTGAAATCAAAGATTTCGGGTTCTGGTTGATGTGAACTCCATTCAATGTAGCTATTGTTTTGGTGTTTTTCATTTGGTTTTTAGGTTTTTGTTTTTGGGAAAATGTCAAGAATATTCCGGTTATTTGTTTTTTCAAATTTCATCTTTCTTACGTTTGTATTGCATTCAAGCCACCTTGTCTGGCTTTTTGTAAACGATCCAACCAATATTGTTCTGGTATACGAAAATAATGCATTGAACCGGATACATAACGAAATGGTTCACCATCTTTCCGGAATATTCCTTCGTTTTCATCAATTGTAAATGTACGTTGATTTGGCTAATTTTGAAAAAAAACGAGAAAAATGAGAAAAATGAAATTTAATACGACAAAACAAAGCAGAAAAAAAAACAATAAAACAAAACTTCAAAAGTGAATCATAAATTCCAGGTAAATTCCAATAGAAATACTCAATTAAACGAAGAAACTTTCCGGAAAGAAAAACCCTCATTATGATAATCATCATGATAATAAACTACATTTTGAAAAAATGAATTTCATTTCATTTTTTTAACAGTAGATTCGGGTGCGGTTATTATTTATTTGCTATAGTTTTGGCTAGTAATGGCGGTAATCCATGAAAATTTCAATGAGAAGAAAAAAAAAGATAATGGGAATTGAGGGTTAAAAAAAATGAAATGAACCGAAAGAAAAAAGGAGAGAGAGAAAAAAGGATTTTCCCTAATGATGATGATGATGATGATTGGAAACTTTCGGGAAAAGAATGAAGAAGAAAAAAAAACTTAATCAGATTTATTGGAAATTTTTCTTCTTTTGATTTCTATCTTGAATAACTACATAGGTATTACTGTTGATGGGAAAACATTTTCAAAAAAATCAAAAAATCTAGAAATCATCATCATTGAATCACTGAATATCGATATTTGAATTGAAAATGGAATCGAGATCGTTTCCGAGAAATTTCCCAAAAATTTAGGTCAACCCAAAAACCAAAAAAAAACTGAAACGAAAAATCCAATTTTGATTCGGGAAAGAATATGATAATAAAAAAGGGTTGTAACCAGAAAAAAAATTTTCAGAATCTTTTTCTGGAATTTTTTTTTCACGAATAAATTAAGAGATTCAGCAACAACAACAGAATTATACTGGATATTATCATAATAATAATGAAAAAAAAATAGAAACTTACCGAAGAATTGGCCAAACCTAAACCGAAGAAAATGAGAAAAATTTTCGGGAACATTTTTTTTTTGAAATATTTCTTTCAGTTCAAGATTCCAAAATGGTTTTGTTTGTTTTTTCGGTTTTCAATCAAACCAGGAGAAAACTTGCCGGAAAAAATTTAATTAAAAAAAAAATGATGACGTTCGGTTTTGAAAAACTTTTGAAAGTTAATAATTTTTTTATTTGGCCCGTATCAATAGCCGAAATATGAATTTTGTAGAAAAAATTAACGATGATGAAAACCCGTAGGCATTTTTTTCTTATTCTGAACGCCAAAAATTTTCAATCATCAAAGTTTTTTTCTGGTTTTGATGGATCGATTTCTACACACAGTGTTTAAAATTGATTTTGATTGAAAGTTCAACTAAAAAAAGCAGATTTCGATGGAAAAACTGAAATAAATTTAATCAAATGGAAAAAACAAAAACAGAAAACTTCAAAAGGTAAAATTGAAAATTGAAAATTGAAAAGAAAATTTGATGAAATGAAAAATTCAATGAATTTTTTGTTGTTGTTGTTTTTATTTCACGAAAAACAAACTCGGTGATTTCATTTTTATTTCGTTGATTGGAAAATGGTAAACAACAACAACCGATGACAACATCCATTGAGTTAATATCGTAGTTTTGATTGATTGATTTGATTTGATTGATAGAAATCATCCTCAACAAATATTCAAAATTTTATGTTTGATAAAAATTTATCGACAATATCACTCTGATGATAATGATTTTCTTTTAAAAATTGATTGGCAAAGCATCAAAGAAGGAGAAGGAGAAGATCAATGAACGAATTGATAAAAGTTAATTATGGATGGATGGATGGAAGGATTTTCTTTGATTTTATCATTTGGTTGGTTGGTTGGCTGGTACTTGAAACAAAAATCTAAAATATTTCAATAATGATCATCATCATAAACTGATTTTTGATTTTTTAAAAAAAATTTGGTTGTTACGGTAATCAATCAATCGATAACAAAAATCAATAAATTTCATTAGCAAAATCTTAATGAAAATTCCTTTCTTTTTTTTTATTATGATCACCATGATGATACCGATTGGTTAATGTTATTTAACCCCGAAAAATCCAAAATTTCAAAAATCAACCACCACTGTCGAAATAGAATAAAATTCATGTCCGTTTGGTTTATTTGGGAAAAATAATCATCATAATTTTATTTCAAATTTTTAGTTTTTTTTTGTTTGTAACAACTATTTTGACAGAAATAGATAGAATTTTTTTTTGTGTGTGTGTGGTTAACATCAACAATCAACGAGAAAAAAAAAACACAAAACAGGAATTTCATCGGTTTGTGGTTGCAATAATGTGATGTGAATAAAGTGAATTTTCAATTTTTTGTTTTAGTTTGTTTTGTCCAATTTGAACGCAATTAAATCAATCAATCGATTGATTGATTATAGATGAAACGATGACTTTTTCCTTTTCAGTGTTTTAATGAAAAATTTTAGCTGTATGTGGACTTTTTTTAGCCACAACCGGTAATTTTTCACCAGTTAAATATGGATTCTGTTTAAACTAAATGAATGAAAAAATAGTAAGATAGTAAACAGGGTGTAAATAGTGGAAAAATCAATAATTTACCGATTTTTTATCATCATCATTATTGATTATTGATCGTTTTACAATCGTAGATTTTTCATTACGTTTTTGAAAAAATTTTTTTGCAACAACTTTATGATCATCTTTTGATGTATCGATAGTATCGATAATTTTATTGATTGTTGTATCCAATTCGATACCTTCATTTTGTATTGAACGTGCTAATGTTTCTAATTCATTTTCATCCGTATTACCTGGGCAATTAAACATATGTTCCGAATCACACATACATTCTTGTGATGATTGATATTCTTTACTATAATCGGCTGAATTGATAAAATCTTCTAAACAACCATCATCAGCTACAAGTTGGGTTGAAATAGACAAAAAAAATTAGCAAAAAAATGATTATTTTTTGGGAGCTATTTAAACAAAATCAAACCTGAATAACCAATCGGACATGGATTTGGTGGATTACAATAAGCCGGTAATACTGAATCCGATTTTATCACCTGTACATTTGGTATACTACCATCTGGTTTTAAACGTTGTAAACCTTCACCAGCGCCACCTTGTACATATTGATGACCATATAATGATGAATGTTCCAAAAATTCTTTACGTGGTACAGGTTCTCTTGGTAATAGAATATCATCACGTGTTTGTAAATGATAATGATTATTCATCAATTCATTTGATTGTTGATCATGTTGTTCACGTTGTTCACTAAGATCTTTACGTATTCGATAATTCTAAAAGAATTTGTGGGAAAGTTTTCAGAAATTTAGAGAAAGTTTCCCAAAAATTTTCTCAACTTACATTCGAATCCAATAATGATGATGGATAAGAAAGAGAATCCTTCGGTGTTATCATTGATGATTCTTGTAATGGATCGACAAGTAAATATTGTTGTTGTTGCGGTAATTGCGATAATTGCGATTGCGGTAATTGTTGATCTTCATTCATACGTTCAATAAAATTATGTAACAGAGAATTCTGTATACGATAATCGCTATCATCGAAAAAATATGATTGATCGCCGCAATCGTAGCCACCAAACAACAAAATCAAATTGACTAACGCTAAATTCCAAAGGTAATTCATTTTGCTTTTGTAACTAAATTTAAATCTAAAAAAATTACAAATGAAAAAACAACAAACAATCAATCGATTCAACAGCTATTACAGAATCTAACAAACAACAACAACAAACGAAGAAACAAAGAAAAAATGAAGTTTTGCTTTGAGTTGTAAGCTCACTGAATGATAAAAAGACAACAACAACATAATTTACGTCATCAACAAAATGGCTACTTGAAATTCTGAAGAATCAAAGAATAAAATATATAGAAAAAAAAACAGTTCCATCTGGAACATTTATCTGGATTCTGCGCGTAAGTGTGTCTGAAAGTGTGTGGGTATCATTTTCCGTCAACAAAATCTCTGGAGATAAAGATCTTTCTATATAGAGATTACGAAATGCTGATGTTTGCTTGTTTGTTGTCAACGAAAATGAAAACGATAAATGTTGAGGGTTAAAAATTTTGGAAAATTCAAATCAAATTAATCGATTGATTTGATTATCGATATTTGATTTGATTTGGTTGATTTTCTTGATTGAATTATTGCTTGAATTTTTGATATAAAAATTTTGAAATAAAAAAATTTAATTTGAAGAATAATTTTCTGTTTGAAAAAGGGGTTGAAAAAAAAAGAATAATAAAAAAATTTTCTACAAAAAGTTTTGAAAAAAATCACAGGTGAAAAAATATGGATGAATTAATGCGTCGTGGTTATGAATCATTCGTCAGGATTGATGAAGGTGGTCAAGCAAAAGTATATAAATCAGTTAAACAAACAAAATTATTTGCCATTAAAGTTGTTCATGTTGAAGATCCAAATAATCCTCGGTTGGATGATGATTTGAAACGTGAACTGCAAATCATCCGCAATGTAAAACATCCTAATTGTGTCCGGTTGGAAGAATTACTTCGTAGTAAAGGTAAAATTTATATTATAATGGATTTTATGCCAAACGGTACTATTGGTAGTTGGGTTAAAACACATGGTCCGATTTGTGAATGGAAAGCACGTGCATGGTTTTGTCCAGTAGCACGTGCTGTTAAATATCTACATGAACATAGAATTGCACATAGGTATGATTAATTTTCGAAAACATTTTTTTTATACTAATTTAACCCTTCGTTATCACCTATATATAGAGATTTAAAATTGGATAATATCCTTTTGGATTCACATTGGAATCCAATGGTATCGGATTTTGGTTTTAGTCGTTTTGTTAGATTATCTGATTCTGGTCAAGTAGTTAAAAGTGATACATATTGTGGTACAACATCATATAATCCACCTGAAGTATTAAAACAAACACCATATGATCCATTTGCAGCTGATATTTGGTGTCTAGGTGTTATGTTATTCATAATGATAAATAAAATCTATCCATTTGATCGTCATGATAAACAAAAAATGTATGAATGTCAACTGAATAGACAATATAAATTACAAGATAGTATTGAAGAAAAATCATCAAATGATATTAAAGATTTAATCCGGATATTATTGGAACCAGATCCTGAACATCGTCCAAATATTCGTGAAATTTGTGAACATCCATGGTTTCCAATTGTATTAAGAGAAAATGAAATTTTATCAAGTCGTTCAATGATTAGTTTGAAAAGTGTACGTCGTAATGCTGATTCTTGAATCCGAATGATGATTAATGATAACATACCCAAATGTCTTTGGATGGCTCCCCATCGATTCAAATTCAAAAAAATCTTTATCATTTTCTTTGAAGTTGATTATATTTATACATAAAACATTTGATTCGTTCTTCCGATAAATGATTAAACCATTTTCCATTTTGTTTAAAATATGATCCGACAATAATGGCTGCTATGTTTTTATCGAAAAATCTGCATAGATTTTGTTCGGTTACACCGGAACCAATCAATATTGGTATCGATTGATTATCATCGATCATTGATGATTGATTAATTTGATCAATATCGTTGATCGAAGGTGGATCACCTGTTTCACGACCTGTTATGATGATACCATCGGTTAGAAAAAATTTAGCTGCTTTAGCCATTTCTACTAAGTTTAAATCATCGGTTATTGAATGTGAACAATGTTTCTTTTTAATATCAGTAAGGATTAATATTTGTTCAGCATCAATTTGACGACGATATCTTAATAATGGACCAGCACATGCTTTAGGCATTAATCCTTCATCAGCCACATGGCTAAATATAAATCCTTCCGTACGAATAAATTGAAATTGACATGCTTGTGCAACAGCTAATGCTTGTTGATTTAAACCGGCTAGAATTTGTATACCACATGGAATTTCCCGGGGAATAATACGACGTAATTCTGTACATATTCTTGTCATACAAGCCGTTATTTCTGGACCAGAATCTTCTGATTGTATATATGGTATATCGAACATATTTTCAACTAAAATACCATTGATACCATTACGAATGTATATCAGAGCATCATTACAAGCATGATCGATAAGTTGTTGAATATCAAAACAATGACCATGGTTTCTTGAAGCACAAGGTGTACCTGGTAATGGTCGTACATGAATCATACCAATCACAGACATCTGATCACGGTTAAAATATTTAAAAAAATTATTTTTTAACATTTTTTTTTTCAAAAACTTTTTCAAACTTGAATCACAGACACATGTTCCATACGGAAATGTTTCCAGAAAATTCCAAAATTTTTGTAAGAAAAAAAAACTTTCCCGGGAAAAAAAATCACAGATTGTTTATGTATGACTCATTTTCTCAACAACAACAACAGCAAAAAAAAAAAAAAAATAAAAATATTCTCGTTTGAGAAAGAGAGAAATTGAATGAATCGAATGGGGGAAACAAAAACAAAAAAATAAGCGAGCTTTCTTTCTTTTTGCGAGTGTTTTTCTGTTTCATTGCAAAATTTGTGTGTTTTTTGTAAACCCGCTTTTTTTGGTTTACGTGCAAAAAACAAAAAACAAAACAAAACAAAACAAGCCAAAAGAGAGTGGAAAAAGAATCTTAAAAACAAAAACAACCAGTCTGTTGTTGTTGGTGATTTTCTGAAGCATGTTTTCATCCGTATTGATGTTTTGAGAACTTTTTTTCATTTATCCAACGGTTTTTTCTGGAAAAGAATAGCTTTCCTCAACAGCAACAATGCCTCGAAATTCACGTTCAACAGCAGTTTCATCAACGAATTCGACTTCAACTTCTTCGAATTCATCATCATCATCATCATCGTCTATGGCAAATATATCAACAAGACAAACACGTAATCTTTTACAATATAATCATCATCATTCACATCATTCACATCATAATCATCATCAAATTCCATCATATATACCAATGCCAAATACTCGTTCATCAAGATCGATTACAAATACAAATCAATTGAATCGTACATGTAAAATAACATTAGGAACAACAAATTCAAATCAATTACGAAATGGTTTATCATCTGCATCTTGTAACAGCACTGCCTCATCATCATCATCGACATCAACAAATTATCAACCGCAACCACCATCAGCATCAACGTTAACAGTATCGGGACAATATCAAAATCGTGATCAATATGGTGGTCTATCGAGAAATTCAAATTCTATTCATTTTGATAATAATACATCATCATCATCGACAAATTTCCATCAACAACAACAACAACAAATGAATTGTTCAACAATTTATTCAATGCCAAGATTAGAAGATATGACAAATAATACTGGTACTAACAACAACAACAACAATAATACACTTTCAACAACAACAACATTATCAATAGAAAAATATTTACAATCAATGAATGTTCGTTTTATTAAACATAATTCATATGAAGAAATTCGTTCATTAATTAAACCACAACGTATAAGTAAGGGTTAATTTTTTATTTATATTATTTATTGAATGGAGTTAATTGATAAATGATCTTTATCTTTTTTACATCATCATCCTTAAAATATATAGATTCATTTGGTGAATCAACAAGACAATCATTTCGTTCAACAATGGTTACAACATTAACAATGAGTGATCAATATAAAGTATTTTTACGTTTTTGTAAATATTCAACACAATTAAATGAACAAATGGATTGTTTACCAAAATCATTTAATTTATCAATTAATGAATGTACATTTACGGTATGTAATATTTTTCGGGTATTTTCTTTTCGGAAATTTTCTAATTGAAAACTTTTTCTAGATAAAAAATAAATATACATTCGCTCCATATGATATAACACAACGTATTGTTGGTGAAAAAAATAATGAAATTTATATTCGTGCAACCATACCGGAACATAATGATTTTTCCAATACGGATTATTATTATGGTGTATTTTTAATGAAAAAAATTGATCATAAAAATTTATTAAAATTATTAAAAGATAAGGGACCGCATGATACAAAATTATCAATTGATTTAGTTAAAAAGAAATTATTTACTGATGATGATGATGTTATTTGTGATAATGTAATGAAAGTATCATTATTATGTCCGGTAAGTTCCTTTTGTTTGTTTGTTGTATTTCTTCGTTATTGACTTTTATTTGCTTTATTTTGTTTTTTGTTTTCGCTTTTCAACTATAGCTTACATCATTACGTTTAAAAATACCATCACGTTCAAAACATTGTGATCATGTACATTGTTTTGATGGTGAAGCATTCATATCCATTAATGATATTACGCCAAGATGGAAATGTCCAATTTGTAAAATTTATATTAAATTTGATGATTTAATTATCGATGGGTAATGATTGATTTATTTATAATTTTTTGTTTTGTAAATTTTAATGTTACTAAAATCAAAATTTTTGTTGGCTGTTATGTTTTGTTTTGTCAATTACAGACTGGTTACACGAATATTGAAAAATGCACCAACCGAATCGAATGAAGCACAAATTTTTCCGGATGGTACTTTTGAATATCTTCAAAATGGTGTTAAAATAAATAACCCAAATATTTCCGAAGGTAATGTTGTTGCTGCTGATTATCATTATTTTCATTGATTGTTTTTTGTCACTCATGAAAAAAATAGGTCGTCCGACAACAACAAATCTTAAACGAAATTCATCATCATCATTATGTTTGAAAAATGAAGATAAAAAACCACGTTTAGATTCGACGTTGAAGACGCCAAAAAAACCAACAATCGAATGGATTACTATTGATAGTTCGGATGATGATGATGATAATAAAGATGATGATGACGATGATGATGATGATGATGATAGTGATAAGAATAGTAGTTCAGATAATTCGGATGCTAGTAGTAGTGCAACAATTATTTCACAAACTGATTGTAAGTGTTTGATTACTGATTTCTGATTTTTGAATTTTTTCACCATTTCTTTTTAACCCTTTTTTTTCACATAGATTCAAATTATCCACGTATAAATTCATCAAATTCATCAAATGATTGTAAAAATAATAATGATGATAATGATGATTCAGATGATGATTGTATGATTGTATTTGAAAAAATTAATCCACAAACAACAACAACAACAACAACAAGAAATATTGGTAATCATAATCACCATCATCATTATAATCCACGTAATTCAAGATCTTCTAATCATTCATCAAGACAAAGTGGTGGTGGTGGTGGTGGTGGAAGGAATGCAAGTGATAATTCAACAACAAAAATTTCCCCTACTATTGTTAGTTTAAATTCATCAACAATGTTGAATGCAATAAATAAGATGAAAAATTCTGTTTTGAATACATCATCATCATCATCATCACAATCAATAACATCGGGATATCAATCAACGGCAAGTATTGTTGATCAAATTCTTCAACAGAATCAAAATACTACTGCTACTGCTAGCGCAAGATTTGAACAACAAAATCATTCATATTCAAAGACAGCAACAACAACAACAACAGCAGCAGCAGTGACAACAACAACAACAGCATCTACTTCAAATTCAAATGTTAATGTTTCGACATCATCTGGATCATCATCTGGATCATTATTGGTTAATAATGGTAATAATAATAATAATAATGGTAATAATCTTCGACCTAAAGCACCATTACAACAACAACAACAACAATATCAACAATCTTTATTTCAACAACAACAACAACAATCACAAAGACCACATGATTTAAGTATACATAATCAATATGTTCAAATGAATAATAATAGTAGTAAACAACAACAACAACAACAACAAAGAAATCCAACAAAATCAATAATGACAGCTACAAATATTACTAGTAATAATCCTGTTGCTGCTGCTTCTGCTTCTGCTGCTGTTGATTTAAGTATTTTACCTTCGATTTCTTCTCATCAAACTACTAATCATCATCATCATCATCATCATCATCATCCGCATTCACATTTGAATGGTATTGTTTCGGTTCCACCACCACTACCACCACCACCACCGTCTTCACATCCACATCATCCACATCATAATCATATTCATAATGTTCAAAATTCATTAACACAACAACAGCAACATAATAATAAATCGAATCAAATTATATTATCAGATCAAAATAATGATATTATTAGTAGCAATAATAATAATAATAATGGTTATCAAAATTTTACAAATACAAATACAATTAATAATCATAATCATAATAGTAATTATTCATCAACATTAAGTTCAAGTATTAAAAATTTTATAGCTCAACAACAATTTTCATCATCATCATCATCATCATCTTGTCCATTTTCTCAACAACAACAACAACAACAAATTACAACCAACAACAACAACAATAATAATTCACCATTGTCAACTATTTATAATCCATGTTTAAATGATTTTTTAACAAATCATCAACAACAACAACAACAACAACAATCATCGACAACAACAACAACAACTATTGGTAATAATTTATCGGGAACAACAAATGCAACAACAACAACAACAACAATGAATAATGGGCATTATCATCATCATTATAATAATAATAATTGTGGTGGTCATCATCCGCATCCACATCCGCATCAATATCATCAACATCCATTCAATATTGACCAACAACATCCACATCATCATCATCATTTGAATTTTGATCATCATCATAATCATCATCATAATACAAATGGTGGTGGATCGATTCCGATTAATCAATTTCTTTCACCATTTGATGGTGATCATCTTCAACAACAACAACATCAACATCAGCATACATCACCTTCTTCGTCTTCATCTTCATCTGCAGCGGCAAATTTTTCCACTAATAACACTGATTTGACGTACGTAAAATAGCAAAACAAAAAACAAAAAAATTGTTTGCCCACAAAACAAAAGACCATTGGTTTTCCATTGAATAGATTAAAGATTCTTTTGAAACAATCAATCAACCAACCAACCAACCAACCAACCACCAATACCACTATTTATTTACTTATTCCTAATCTATAATGTTTATTGTTATTATTATTTTTTTTTACTAAAAAAAAAGAAAATCAATATCATTCCTTTCACAAAAAAAGAAATTCTGTATTTTACAAATAGTGATGAACAACAACAAAAAAAAAAAAAATTAAATTCGAATCGATAGTATCGATATATAAAAATAATCGATTGTTTTTTTCTGTTTGTTTCTTCCTTTCCGACCTTTTGACATTTTTTTTCTGTTTCTGTCGTCGTTATTCTGTGTTTTGTTTTGACATTTTTGGTTCAGATTTGGCGTCAACAACAACAACGCAAATATTCATGTAAAAGCTGAACATTCTGGAGCTACATTTCAATCAACTACGTCAGCAGCTGATTTATTCCTATCATCATCAAATGATCCATCAAATATTTCATCAACCGATCCATATCATTGGTTATTTAATGATATTACAACAAATCCATTAAGTTTAGCGTTTGGTAATGATTTGGTAAGTCATTGTTTTCATTTTCGTTTTCTTGATTCTAATTTTTCAATTTAATTTAACCCCCTCAGAGTCCATTTATACGATCAACATCGGCATCGTCATCGGCATCATCTTCAACCGTAAAAGAACCTCAACCACCGCAAACACCGACAACAACAACAACAACAACAAATTTCCAGTTTCAATCAATATCGATTTCATCGTCATCAAATAGTAGCACCACTAGTAATTCGACTGCAAATATTCCGTCAAAATATTCATTATTACAACCTCGATAATTATAATTATAGAAAATTTGTAAATATAGAAAAAATTTTTGTAATTTGAAGAAAAACTCAAAATTCATTTTTTTATTCAGTTGTTGTTGTTGTTGTTGTTGTAATATTGTTGTTATAATAATCTTCATTATCGTTTACTAATTCTTCTTCACCATCAAATAATGATGTTGATGTTGGTGGTGGCGGTGTTGTAGTATCATCAAATTTTGTTGTTTCCGTTAATCTTGGTGAACGAATTGGATGTTTTTGATTATTACTTTTAAAGCCAATTGTTTCATCATTAACGCCAAAAGCGCCACCACCACTACTACGAATATTTTGAATACCATTGGATTTTATTCTACTTAAACTTTGATCACTACGCATTGATAAACGTTTTGTACGATTTTTAGATTTGAATGCACCTTTTGCATCCATTTTTTTCATTGCACGTTCAACTGCTTGTTCAACTTGTTGTTCAAATTCAATTGATTCGGATGAACGATAACGTTGACGGGCGATTAAATAGGACATAAAACCACAATAAATTATTAAAAATATTGCTACAATATTTGTCAATAATTTTGGTGATGATGGATTACTTGTATTATAATCAATATCGGATAATGATGATGATGATTTTTGAAAACCATTATAAAAATCTTCATATTGATTTAAACCTATGATACTTGTTATCATTGCCATTATTAAACAACCTAAACCTAATAATCGTACTAATAATAATAATTGATTTAATTTTTTTAAAAATTTTTGTCTTTTTTTTGGTCGTAAAAAATTATTTTTGTTTGTTTGTTTGTTTGTTTGTAATGGTATTTGTTTAAAAAATAGATAAAAATTACCAATACAATATAATGTAAATATTAATATTGTTATTAAACCAAACCATGAATGCATTGTTTGTAAATGTATTTTTCTTTTCATTATATGCCATTTATAAATTATTATAAAACTTATTAATAATAATGTTAATATTGTTATTAAAAATGGTAAACGACAATAATTTATTGTTCGTTTGGATGTTATTAATATTAATGCTATTATTTGTAAATATAAAAAGGGAGAATATTAAAATCATTAGTATTTTATCTTGTAAAAATTTTTACAAAAAAACAAAAAACTTACAATTAGCTAAAAATACAATCATACTAATAATCATAAACATTGGATGATAACTTAATGCATTATCAAATAAATTACCACCATTATTATTAAAACCACCATAATATTGTACAATTAATGAACCAAGTAATACAATCAATATAATACCTAATAATTGTGCCAACATATAGATAATACAATTATGTATTAGTGCATCTTTTTCCACTGCTAATTTATCCGATAATTTTGTACCGGTTGTTGATACAATATGTGCTTTTACTTTTTCCACTATTGGTTCACCTTTTTTATTTCTATATACTTCTCTTATAACGGTTACTTTATCTTTATCTTTATCCGTTGATAATGATCCACCACCACCTTTATTATTATTATTATTATTATTATTATTCAATGTTGCTGATGATGTTTTGGATGTTTGTGATGTTAATGTTGGTTCAGTTGTTGTTGTTTTTTCCTGTTGTTCCAAAATAATTGGTGGTAATAATGTTTTTGTTGTTAATGTTGGTGATAATTTTGATGGTCCTTTGGATAATTTTAATCCAGCAATCGGTTGTTGTTGTAGTTGCGGTTGTAGTTGCGGTTGTTGTTTTTCCATTGTTGTTGTTGTTGTTGTTTGCGGTATTTTTGTTGCTGATAATGTTGAAAATAATGGTGGATTAAAGGTTTTTTCTGCTGCTGCTACTGTTGGCGGTGGCGGTGGTGTTTTCCGCTTCGATTTAACTTTACCGTGTGATTTTGATTTCAATGATTTTTGTCGTTTTGGTGATCTTTTTCTACTACCCGATGGTGGTGGTGATAATCTTTTTTTCGGTGATAATACTTTTGGAATATTCATTGTTGATGTTGATGATGTAGTTATTTTGCTTGCTGTAAATTTTGTCGCTGTTGTTGCCGATGTTGCTGTTGATTTTGGTGATAATAACCGTTTTTGTTTTAAATCTTTTGATTTTTTTCTTAATTGCGATGATGATGATGATGATGATGGTGATAATCTACTTTTAACTCTATTTCTTAATTGTTCTGCTGTTGTTGTTGTTGTTGATTTTGTTGTTGTTGTTGTCGGTATTGTTGTTGTTGTTGTTGTTGAATATTTTATTATTGATTTATTTGTTCTTGATTTCATCAATGGATAACATTCTTGTATTGAATTTTCTGTTTGAGTACTTTTTTCATCGATCGATGAAAATTCTGGTATACGATGTTTCGTTGATGGTACTGGTATCCATTTTTCTGGTACATTATCATTAAAAGGTCTAAATGGTAATACCATCAATGGTTTTGGTTGTTGTTGTTGTTGTCTAGGTTGTTGTTGTTGTTGTTGTTTCGGTTGTTGTTGTTGTTGTCTAGGCTGTTGTTGTTGTTGTTGTTGTTTCTGAATTCTATGCAAATCTTTTATCGTTGGATGATGATGATGATGATGATCTTTTGATGATGAATTTGCGGCCAATGTTGATCTGGATGAATCATATTTCCCAATAATTCCTTCTTCTTCATCAACAATAATTTCTTCATTATCATTTTGTAATTCCGGTTGTAATTTTATTGTTAATGTTTCTGCAATTGATTTTTCTGTTTTTTCACTTTGTGATTTTGATTGTGATTTTTTCATTTCATCAAAATTTGTTTTTATTATCGGTTCTGGTTCCTGTTCTGGTTCTGATTCTGACTGCGATTTTGAATGCGGTTTTTTTATTACATCCGATATACTACTACTACGTATTGTATCCGAATCGGTTATCGTTTCTAATGGTACAAAAGTTTTTCTTGACTTTTCATCAATTGTTTTTTCAAATGCAAACGGAAATGTTCGGTCATCCATTTTTTGATTGTTGTTGTTGTTGTTGTAGTAGTAGTTGTTGTTGTTGTTGTTGTTATCGTAATCGTTATTATTATTATTATCGATTGATTGATCGTCGTTATCGCTATTGTCGTAATTTTGTTGTTGTTGTTTCTTTTTTGATGATCTTGGTCGTTTTGATTTTTTAATCGATAATTTTTCAATCAATATATGATATATTGGTGTTATATAACGATTAAATAATTCGGTTAATATTTTTTGTAACGGCGCAATTATAATTTTTTTTCAGGTTAGCCTTTAACAACAGAAAAAAAATATATATTAAAGGCAAAACACACAAAGGAAAAAACGAAAAAAAATAAAAAAGAATTAAACACAAAAACGATTTGAAAGTAATGGATTTTCAGCTGAATTTTATACATTTTTGTCGATAATTCTTTATTTCGAAAATTTAATTTGTAATTTGTAATTCCAGAATTACAAATTACAAATTAGAATATTTTAATTATTTAAATAAAACCCATTACAAATAGCCCATTACACAGGAAAAAAAGCTTTTGTAATTTTTATTTTGAATGTAAATGCGAAATTTTCTGTTTTAAAAATTATAATTATTCCTTTTGGTGAATTTTCTTATTACTTTTTCAGTATTTTTCATTTTTGTAAAAAATCATTATATTAATAAATCTCAATTAATCAATCAAGACAACAATAAGTTATCATAGCTGTTATTTGAGTTGTAATTTTTATCATCCAGGTACAGGAATAATAATGTCACCATTATCAACAAATTCATCATCATCATCACCAACATCACAATCACCATTTGTAAATGAAGATGATGATGATGATGAAGGTATGATACCAGATGATGATCAATATCAAGAACAAGATTATGATTCAAATATTAATGAAGCATTTATATCATCATCATCACAACAACCTGTTGATACAAATGATGAAACAGGTGCTTTTATTGAAGAAGATTTTTCACCACCACCACCACCCCCACCACCGACATTTTCATCTCAACCACCACCAGCAAAAAAACAACGACGACCACCACAAAGAATTGAAAAAATAAAAATTCGTGCAAAATTCGATGAAACAAAACAAGAAAATTTTATCGATCCAAATGGTTTGAATTGTAAATTATATTTCATTGCACAATCATTAGCATTAATAATATTGATTATAATGTTAACATGGTTAATAAGATATTTTAATGGTTTTAATTTGATTGGTCATCATATTATTGATGAAAAACATATTGATAGATTTATTAATTTTCATCCATTAGTAATGACATTTACAATGGTTTTTGTAATGGCCAATTGTAATTATAATTTATAAACTTTTTTGTAATTTTCTTGTAATTAATTTGTAATTTTATCCATTTTTTTCATTTATAAAAATAGCCATTTTATTTATAAATTCATCAAACAAATTAACAACAGCCCGTTCAATATTAAGTATAACAATATTTTCATTAGATATTATTGGTTTAATGATTACAATTTATTGGCATATGAATGTAAAATTACCACATTTACAATCATTACATTCATGGTTAGGTATATTAACATTAATAATGTTAATATTTTATTTTTGTTATATATTATATGTTTATGATAATCAAGATATTACTGAACAACAACGTTTAGATTTGGTATTTACTGTACGTTTATTCGGTCTGGCAACATTAATTATAGCCGGTACAACTTGTTTGATTGGTTTGAATCAAATAATATCGATGAAAATTCCATTAACAACAACAACAACATCAACATCAAATTCGACATCGGTGACAACGAAAAAACAACCACCACGTTATGCAATAGAAAAAAATTATACAACATATTTTAAAGAAGAAACATACCGATCAGAAACAATATTAATTGCAAATATAATGGCAATATTAATTATTGTTTATATAACAATAATGATGTATATGATAATAAAATTTAGACAAAAACCATTAACTGGTAATATATTTCGTCAACAAATGGAAAGACAATTACGTGAAACAATTGAACATACAATGTTTACTATTGATGAACAAAAAGATTTTAATGATGGTAGTTATAATCATGATTATGATTTAAGTGATAGTAGATTATCATCACCACCACCAATACCGATACCAATGAAAAATAATAAAAACAAAAAAAAATAATAATAAACATTAAAAAAAAATTGATGGAAATTCAATTTAAAATTCCATTTTTTATAAATGTTTATATCACAAAAAAAATGTTTCCGGAAAAATTGTTTCCGGGAAAAATCTTTCCGAAAAAAATGCTTCCGGAAACTATTCTTCTTCTTCTTCGGAACTTGAACTTGATGATGAACGGCGACCACCCCAACCTTTATGTGACCATGATCCTTTATGTTTATGTTTAAATGCTTTACCTAATAATGTTGCACCTAATGCAGCAGCACCTGCACCAGCTGCTAATCCAGCAATCGGTATTGCTGCACTTGATTTTTTATGTTTATGTTTTGGATGATGTCCACCACCAATACCACCACCGGAAAGAACATTTCCAGCAACACCAGAAACAATACCAGGTACCATTGATCGTGAATGATGTTTACCAAATAATTTTTTACTAATAGCATGTGTTGCTATACCACCAGCTACACCTGTTAATGCACCACCTAACATATTTCCAATTCCACCACTAGATGATTTATTTTTTCCTGATTCTTGTTGCTGTTGTGGATCATATGAATAATTTGATCCACTAGCAGTTGGATAATAAGGTTGTTGATTTGGATAATTTCCTGGCATTGAAGGTTGAACAGAAGGAGGATAAGCTTGAGGATATTGTGAACCTGATGGCTGTGATGCATAAGGTGGATAAGGTGTTTGACCTGTTGGATATGGTATTTGACCGGTAGGATAAGGTGGCATTCCTCCTTGTTGTCCTTCGAAACCATATCCTGGATTATTATATGGTGGTGGTGCAGCCAATTCCGATGGTATAGGTGGATAAAGTCCAGGATAATTGCCTGAAGAAGAACCCATTTGATGATTATTTGTATACCAAATTGAAAATGAATCAATACGAGCATCACCAGTTAATGAAACATGTGTAATACGTTCAAATGGTAAACGATGATGATATTCAGTAAAATGTTGTCCATTAATTGCTATACGATATTCATTCGGTTCGATTGAAATTAATATTTCAAATGGTGCACCAGGATTGGTTGGAAAACCACCAAAACTTTCTTCAGGTCCCCATTGTCCAGAAATTAATGAATTTCGTATAATACGTGGTGGTGGACTGAATGCTAAACTTAAATACAAGGCTACATCATCATTAAAATTTAGGGATGATCCACATTGTAATGATATTGCAAAACTGTTTAACCGAACCAAAAACGAAAAAGATTTTTAGATTTTTCAGAATGCATTCAATAAAAACAAAACAATAAAAAAAAAACATACAAATTTGAATCAGGTTGTGATTGTCCTTTGGCTTGTATGATTGATCCAGGTCGAAGTTGTTCACTTGTTGGACCACAATAAGGCACATTCTTTAATCATCATAGGTAAGAAAAAGAGAGAAAGAAAATTATTTCAAAATTCATCAAAAAATTCAATGATTGATTACCGGATAAACAAGATGCATTTTGTTTGGTTGTCCAATTCAGATAGATTTGATTTGATTTGATTGATTTGATCGATTGATGATTGATTTGATCGAATTAGATAGAAAAAAATGAATACTATTTGATAAAATTTGAATCAACAACAACAACAACAATCAAAAATCAAGGAAAAAATAAACATTATCCTCATCCTCATAATAATGATGATGATGTAAACACAAGACAAAACAAAAATCAAAACAAGAAAGATGAGAATGAAATGAATCATTCGAAATAACTTTGTATCTTTCGAAAGTATTGCCATCTATCGATGATCACAGGCAACTAAAACGCCATACATAAAATACGTTTGTGTTTGTGTGTGTGAGCAACGTATGCAAAGTGAAAGAAAAAAATACCGGTCGCCTGATTTTTTGGTTTTATTTTTATTTTCTTGAATCCATCAATCAAACAATCAATCAGCAGACAAACAGACAAACAAGCAACGAGAAGTATCATCAAAATAAAGTAAGAATTTACATGATCAATGAATATTCTCTCTCACAGAATCCACCAGGAGAATATCATTCGAAAGATTTTGTTTTACATAAAATTTCTTTGCTCTGGTTTTTTGACTTTTACATAACTTCGATTTTTTTTCGTGTTTTCCTTGTTTCCTTATTACGTAATATCTTTTTTTTTCCTTTTTCAATGTTGTTTTTTTTGGCTGGTTACTATACCTACGCCGTTGTTTTTTGTTTGTTTGAACAATTTAACTGTTTTGTTTCTATTCTAGTTTTTTTCATAACAAAAACTTTTTTGACGTAATCTTTTTTTCCTTCGTTTCTTTTCTTTTTTATGTAGGGCCATTCTTTCTAAAGAAGATTCTTTCATTATCATCATCATCATCATTCGAACAATAAGAATAAGAATTTCTGAAAGAATTTAGCATCATTTCATCGTCTGTTCATTGATCTTGAACAAACAAAAAAATCATTATCATTATCATCATCATCGACATTATCATCATTGCTATCGTCGTTGCATATGATTTTCTTTCATTCAACAACAAAGACATTTAGTAGTTTTTGTCTTGTCTTGAAGACATTGAATCATCATCATCATCATAAACATTGATAAAAGTCAGCCAATTTCTTTTTCTTTTCTCTCGTTTTCTCTCTCTCTTATCATCATCATCATCATTTAAATTGAAAAAAAACGTAATTAGCAGTGTGTGTATGTACGGATCACATGATAATAATCAGTTTTTTTATTTTAATTTCTCTTTTCTTTCAAACAGCAGCATTTTTTCGTTTTTTCTTGGTCCGAAAACAAACATTTACCGTTGAATTCTACGAAAAAAGTGCAAAAATTTAAGTTTTTCAATTCCGAAATAACCAGAAATACCAAAACAACCAGAACAGAAATGTCATCATCGACAACATCTTCTTATAATTTACGTAGTAGATTAACAACAACAACAAATAATTTTAAACAACAACAACAACAAAATGGTTCGATTAATTCCAAACAAATATCGAATGGTGGTAGCCAGCCTAAAAATGGAATTCTAAATAATCATAATAATCATCATCATTATAATCATCAATCGGATAATAATTCTTCGTCATCATCATCATCACGTCAACGTTCATCATCATTTTCACATCATCATCATCATCATTATCATCTTACCGATAGACAAAAGGTAAGAATTTCCTTTTATCTCTTTGAATCGATATTCTGATCCTTGTTGGAATCCTTGACAACCAAACCAAAGGAATTTACATTTTACTTAAACAAAGGGAAAATCGATTAGTAAAATTCTTAGTTAAATGATCATGATCATGGTGATTAGAATGAAGAATATTTACCCAATCGATCAAAACACACAGAATTTTGATAAATTCCAAGAAACCAATAATTCTGTTACGTACTTTATGAGTACATTTTGGAATTTTTCATTTGGCTCCTTTTGTTTTTGTTTTTTTTTTTTTTGGTTCGAAATTTACATTTTTTTGGAATGAAAATGTAAATGTAAACATATATCTTTTAGTAATTTTGTTGTTTGTAATTTTGTTATTATTTGTAATAATGATGTCATATGATCGATGATCATTGATCGTTAATGATCAGTGATCAATGATGATCAAAATCGATAAATGCAACGTCATAATCAAATTATTTTTGTATAATCCGATGATGATGATATCGTTTAAAAATCAATCATCAGATGTGTGATTGAAATCCTTGTTATTTTTCTAAATTGATTCCATTGAAACAAACAAGCATCAACAAATGTGATAAATCCAAAGATATTTTCAATTTACCGGAGAGTTAGATAGAGGGAGACACAAAGAGAGATAGAGAAAAAAATGATGATGATGATGATTACCATTAGTAACGAGAATAAAATGTCAACAGTAGATTTAGAATTAAATGGTGATAATAATGATGATGATGATGATCATGTAAATGAAACGAAAAATTTATATAAAAATTCATTATCAATGATTATTAATGAAACAAAAGAATCTAATTTAAAATCATCAATAATGACCAATAATAATAATATTGATAATCAAACAACAACAACAAAATCATCATCATTTATAATTGAACAACAAATTAAACATTCTGCTAATAATCATTATCATTATCATCATTATAATAATCATCATTTATCAATGGATGTTAAAGTAATGTTTGTTGTTTTTTGTTCCAACAGTATTCTAAATGTTTGAAATATTAGAAAAAAATTCCGTTCGGAAATTCCTTTCCCAAAAAAAAAACAAATGTTTTTGTTTTGTTTGTTTTATATGATGCTAATCTATTTTATTTGTTTTGTTTTGGTTTTGTTATTACTTATTATTATAAAATAGGAAGAAATTCAATCATTGGTCATTTGGCGTCGTCCATTACAAACAATATATCATGCTATAAAGAATTTTATTGATTTGCTCAACAATTGTTATACATTTTTGTAAGTATTTTGTTTGGCATCATTACTTTACTTTACTTTTGTTTTTTTGTTTTTGATATATGATCGTTATGATAATAATGATGTTTGTTTGTTTTTTCTTTCGTTTTTGTTGAATATATTGGATTTGCATATATTGGATGTATTTGCATATAATAAAGGATCATACATCATTTAATGTATTGTGTTTCAATGACAATATTTATATTAATATTTTTCATTGCTTTACAATTAAATGGTTTACATCAACCATATGTACAATTTATATATAAACGTTTAGCATGGTGTATTTATTGGTGTGGTTTAGGTATTTTATCATCAGTTGGTCTTGGTACCGGTTTGCATACATTTATTTTATATTTGGTAAATGAAATTTTAACCTTTTTTTTCAAACAAAAATTCATTAATTTTTTTCTTCTCATTTTTTTCATATTCCAATTGGATAACCACAAAACTCGGAAAAACTTTGGAAATTTCGGTAAAAAGGGTCCACATATTGCATCGGTAACATTAGCAGCATATGAATGTAATTCATTGGATTTTCCTGAACCGCCTTATCCAGATGAGTATGTTTTTTTCGTTTGTTTTATCGATGATTTATGATCATTACATTTGAACATTTTGATTTTACTAATTTTCTTTGTCGGATTCATTCATCCATTCATTTTTGTTGTTTTTGTTTTCTTTTCCTTATAGGATAATATGTCCAACGAATGTTGCAGCTACTGCTACTACTGCAGCAATTGGATCATCAATAAATGTTTGGTCGATTATGTCAAAAGTACGTTTAGAAGCATTTATGTGGGGTGCCGGTACTGCATTAGGTGAATTACCACCATATTTTATATCTCGTGCACATCGTTTAGCAATTGTAAATCAAGGTCATCAAGATATTGATGTTGATAATGATAATATTCTTGAAGAATTGGAAGAAATTGAAGATTTAGTAACAACAACAAATGTTGATAATGATGATGATGGTGATAATGGTGGTGATCAACAACAACAACAAGAATCTACTACGAATATTGAACGTAGTCGTCGTCGTCGTCAATCATCATCCGCATCCACTCTTTCTACATCATGGGGACAAAAATTGAAAACAAAAATGGTATTATTAATGAAACGAATGGGTTTTTTTGGTATATTAGCCTGTGCATCGATACCGAATCCATTATTTGATTTAGCCGGTATTATTTGTGGTTATTCATTAATATCATTTTGGACATTTTTCGGTGCAACATTATTGGGAAAAGCTATTTTTAAAATGCATATACAAAAATTAGTTGTTATTATTGTATTCAATGAAACATATGTTCAAAGTGTATTAACATTTTGTAGGTAAGTAGTAGTAGTAATAATAGCCATTATTGATGGTCATTTTTACCTGTGTTTTGCGACATAAAACAACGAATGAATAATGTTTTTACGTTTTTTTTACCATTTCATACATAGAAACATTCCATACATTGGACATTATATTCATGAACCATTACGTGATTATTTACAACAACAAAAAAATAGTTTACATCGTGGTACAAATCAAATGTTGGAAACAAAGGTATGCTGGATACTTTTTCTGGTTTTTCGTGTTTTGTTATTTTCATATTTCATATTTGCTTGTTTTGTGTTAGGGCCAATCATGGATCTCTATAATATTTGAAAGTTTTGTCATCATTATGGTTACATATTTTATGATATCAATAATTAATTCAATGGCCCAAAGTAATTTAAAACAATATTATCAACAAAAACAGAAACAACAACAACAAAAATCGGATGATGATAAGATGATGACCACCGATAAATTTCAACAGCAACAACAACAATTGAAAACTACAACAACAACAAACATATCGTCAAAAAAATTGGATAAAACTGATTGATTGATTATTTTACATCATCATCATCCCCCCTCCGATTATGGATCATCATCATTATCATTATCAAATCAAAATATATAACCAGAGAAATTAGGATTTAAAATTTAAATTTTTTTTTTTAAAATAATATTAATATATTGACCATATAAATGTTTGTTTGTTTGTTTCAACAAAAAGAAAAACATGATTGATTGATTGAAATGGAGAAAAATAATAATAATAAAAAGATTTTTTTTTTTAAGATTTTATTCGAATTTTTTAATTTTGTATTTTAATTTGTTTGTCAATATCTAACAATTGGATCAATATAGAAAGCTACATTGATCGATATTCTGGTTGTCAACAAAATGATGGAAAACCAAAAATCCAAAAGTAACCCAAACCAAAACATCCATCATGTATTTACGTTATTTGATTTTTTTCAACAACAACAACAACGACGAAAAATATGATAATGTAATATATTAATATAAATTCTGTATGAGTGAATGAATGATTCATATTACAAAATGTATCATCATCATCATTCATATATTCGGTAATAAATTTATTAATTTTATTTACCGAAAAAAATATGAAAGATACCCGTAAAAATGTCTGTTTTTTTCTCTCCCGAAAAAATAAAAATATTTGTCAATATTTTCCCCATTTTATATGAAAAAATTGGTTACATTTGGTTACTATTTACAATGATGATGATGATAAATGTTTGATCTGGTAATGAAAAATATTTGGTTGGGAAAATGCATTGATTGATTGATTTGGTCGTAGGGAAAATGGAAGCAAAATGGAAACCTAAAGAATAAATAAATTTGAATTTTATAAACTCGAAAACCCAAACAAACCAGAAAAAAACCGATTTGACAAAGGAAAATGATGGACAGGTTATGTTTCTATCTGTATTTCCAAAAAATTCAACCAAAATTTTTGTTTTATGACATTTATTTTTCCCGTTGAGAAATTTGATACATTACCAGCATATATGAGATGTGTGTGTAACCGAATATTGTGAGAGAAAAAGATGGCAGCTTCCAGGTTGTTTCAATGTTTTTTTTTTCAATATTGATTTTCGAAATAAGAAAAAATCCATTTTTTTCCTTTTATTTGTAACAAAATATTGATATTTCCTATATGAAATGGAGAAAAAAACATCCCTGTGATGTGCGTCTGTGTTCAATGACAATTATGATGACCAAAATCAATTTTTTCCATTTCTTTTCTTCTTTTTTGAATGACAATTTTTCTTTTGTTCAAAACATCTTTGTTTGTATCGAGAAGATGCCCAAAGAAATTTTGAAAAAAAAATTGAAAAAAAATTTTCTGCTGACGTTTCTTGAAATTCTGATGACAAATGACAAAAGACGATTTCATTTTCGATTGAAACAAACAAGAGAGAAATTTTCCAGAAATGTTTGATGTGTGTGTGAGGGACTTGTTTATTTGAAAATGACAAACCTGGATTTTTCAAAATTAAATTGATGGTGCCCAGGTGAACAAAATTTCAATGTTTTTCTTTTTCTTTTTCGGGAAGGGGAAAAAATGTCAAAATCAAATTGAATTGACAAACAGAAAAAGTTTTCAATTTCTTGTTTGTCAATTCAACATGCAATAACAATAGGAAAAGAAGAGAGAGAGAGAGAAATTTCCTGGGAAGATTCTCGGATCGATTTCAAAAATTCTGCCCACTATAGTGTTCTTCCTTCTCGTTGTTTTTTCCCACTTCAAAAATAGAAAAGTTTTTCTCTGGGAAACTTCCAGGTATGACAAAATCACAGCAGCAGCAACAATATCACCGAATCAGCAAACTTTTTCCCATTGTTAATCAATGACAATGATGATGATTTGAAATGAAATGAAAAAAATAACCCTGAAGCACTATCATAATAATAATCATCATTATCATTGTCATATACACACACCATATTCACATCTTTGGTTGTTTGGATTGTTGTTGTTGTTTACATTTTATTGATTTTTTCGTTTTGATTTGGTAAATTTTATGGAAAAAATAATGATGATGATGATGATGTTTATGGGAAATTTCTCCTCTTGAAGGAAAGGTTTTCCCCGATTTGAGATTGGAATTTTCAATAATTTTTTTTTGTTTATTGAAAACCTATTGATCGATCGATTGATCGATTCTTTCTTTCATCAAATTAATAATGATATGATATGATTCCATTAATATGATTGCAAAAAAAAAAATTTCAAGAAAAATTCTTCCGGGAAATATTCTAGAATCGAGAAACAATATACCCGATCCAGAATTTTTTCTTCCCTGCCTCAATTTGATAACCAAAGCAAAAACAAAACCGAAAAGAAAGTTTTTGGAATTCAAAAGAATTCTTATTTGCTTTTCAATGAATAAATAATCATTATTATTATTATTAACCCTGATGAATCATGCAGGTAAATGAAAAAAAAGGAATGTATTGTGTTTTTTTTAAAGATGATGATGTTTGTTTTGTTTTGTTTTTGTCTGAGAAATCAAATGATAGTAAGATGTAGAGATGCGGGAACCAAACAAAAAAAAAATCATTCATCCAAAGCCAAGTTGTTTTCGTTTCTCGATCTAAAAACATTGATTTGATTTTTCGAAAAAAAGCAAACAATCATACAATCTTACAATTGATGATAATGATGATTGAAATTAATTCATTTCATTTCTTCAGTACAATTGAAACAATGATATTTCATTATTTCAAACCTTTTTTGATTTTCTTTGATTTGATTTTCTTTGTTATTTTTATCTCCAATGTTTTCCTGTTTCAATGATTCTCCTTGTTTTTCGTTTTTTTTGTTTTTGTTTGTGAAAATAAAATTACATTATTATCATACCTATTTCTACCTTATCGTAGATTTCTCTCAGGAGATTCATTCATTCATTCATTCAAATGGATCCCAAAAACAAAGCAAAAAGAAAAATCATTAATTATGATGATGATGTGTGTGTGTGTTTGAATCAAACACGCAGATAGTTATTATGAAAATGAAGACACAAAGTTTCAATTTTTTTGGTTAATGAAATTGGCGAAAAAGAATCATCACACGTGATGCCAAAACACTGATGATAATGAATTTTGGAATATTCATAATTTTTTGTTTCCTGGGAAATTTCTCGCTTTTTGGATTCCTTTTCTTTCAATTATTAAATTTGATAATTTTTGATATTGGGAGTAACAGTGAAAAAAATGAAAATTTTTCCTTGATGAAAAATTGATTTTCGTTTGGTTTTTCGTAAGCTTGCTTCTGAGCATCATCCAGCAATCGATCTTTGGGGTCTTTCAAGCCAGAAAAAGACCAGAAATACCAGAAAAAGACCAGAAAAATATCCTTTTTGATGGTGTGAAGAAAGAAAGAAACGTGCCACCACCACCGAAAACTTTATGACATTTCCCAAAAAAGAAAAAAAAAAAGATTTCAATTTCAATCGAAATAATTGTCCAATGATTAATTGATAATCTCCTTTCTTCTTCTTCTTTTGCTTGCTGGTCTCTTTCTCCAAGTAAAATTACGTGACGATCACAATGAAATGGTCGAAATTGAAAGTATTGTGTGTGTGTGTGTGTATCTGTGTGCAAGTAATGTTTGACGCTTGGAAAATCTCGAACTAATATTAGAAAAAAAGTAACCAAAACAAACATCGTTAGTAAGTTGCTGAACTCTGGATCAATTTCTTTCATTTTCATTTTTTTTTGTTTCTTCATCGTTGTTGTTGTTGCTGTTTGTTGTTGTTGTTTGTCGTTTGTTGTTGTTGTTGTTCATATTTTTTATTATTATTCTTTAAGAATTTCATATTTCATTCGATAAATTCATTCTGTTTGGTTTGAGAAGAAGAAGAATCCGATTCTCCATGAAATAATAATGTAAATCTGGATTCCTTTTTTTCATAAATTACTTTTCTTATAACAACTACTTCCAAGCTACTACTTCCAGAATTTAATTTTGGAATTCCAGAGTGTAGAATGTAGAATCTGGAAAGTAGAAAATTCTGTGTTTGAATCATTAATGGCTACCTAAAAAAACCAAAATGTTTTGATTTTGATTTTTTTTTCGGCCATTTTAAATTGGCTAAATTCTTTGGTTTTTGTTTTGCAATGATAAATGAATGTGCGGAATGAAAACCAGAATTTGGGTAGTTTTTTTTCTTTATTCTCAAACCAGGAAAAAACCAGAATTTAATTTAATTTAATTTAATTTAATGAACAACAACAAAAAAAATTAATGAATGAAAGAATCAAGAATCAAGAATCGAGAATCAAAAGCAAAAACAAAAACAAACTGAATTCCATTCCTAATTATCCTGTTGTAGGAATAATTGCTTCAAGGTAAACTCTTGTTTTGCTACAGAATACAGTAAATATATGCAAATTCTTTTCCTGTTTCACCATCATTCGCATCAATTTTTTGGCCCTGTCTACAACCAAACAAACAAACAAACTTTGTCTAATTTTTTCGTTGTCATCATCATCATTATTTCTGGTTTTTTTCAACTTTCTCTCTCTCTCTCTCTCTCTCTCTGCTCTCTCTCTCTCTCTCTCTGGCTAGCCTTTCAACTCTCTCAGAATCCAGAATCTAGGAACAGAATTTCGTTGAATGCCTTGGAAAAAACAACAGAATTTTTCTTTTCTTTTTTGGTTGTTTCAAAAGTTTTTTTCTCGCACATCTTGTAATTTGTTCTCCACTTTTTGTTTCTGGTTTGGTTTATTATTTTCCATCATCATCATCATCATCATCATCAACAACATTTAATCCATTCAGACTTTTAGTAGGTTATTTAGGATTCCTGTACGTTTTTGTTTCCAGATTCTGTATTCTGTTGTTGTTGTTGTTGTTGTTGTTGTCGACAAAAAAACCAACGATAAAAAAAATAAACTTTTTTCCGCTCATTTGGTTAAATAATATCGGCCTAAATTGTTGTTGTTGTTGTCGTCATTTGTTGTTGTTATTGTTGTTTTTGTCGTCATTCACTACTGTTATTATCATCGTTGAATGTTAATTTCATCAGAATAATGATGATTCGTGTGAATGACAAAACAACAACAACAACAACAAAGATCCTGTTAATAAATTAACTCTTTTCATCATCATCATCATCATCATAATAATAATCTTGAACTATTTTCACTCAATGATGACGACAATTTGGGTTTGTTTATAGCCCATTTGATAAAATGGAAATCAGAACAAACAAAACAAAATGAAACAAAGCAAAAGTTATCATCATTGAATATGAATGATGATTTTGGAGCAAAACAAACAATTTTTTGTTTTGTTTTTTTCATTTCATTTCAATGATTATTATTATTTTCCATCAAGGTAATTATGGCAATGGTTTTTTTGGTGCTGTTGTTGTTCATTTGTTGTTGTTGTTATCAACTTGATCCAGTTTTTTTTCTAGGTTTTTATTTATAAATGTGTAAATATAAATAAATAAATAAATCCCAGTTGAATTTAAACACACTTATCATTACAAATACAAATTATAATAACGAAGAGAGAGAGAGAGAGAGAGAGAGAGAGAGAGGTCCTTGAAAATAATAATAATGATAATTTGTTTTCATTTTCAGAATTTTCAATTTTGGTTTTTGCTTTTGTTTTTTGTTTTGCTTATCGGGGTTTTTCAGAATTTTTAGTTTTCTCGTGAAATTCATGATGTAAAAATGATGCGAAAAAATAACCCTCGAATACAATCAGTCAGAATATTTTATCGAGTGAAAACAAAAAAAATTATTGATTCCAATTAAAGGCTTAAAACGAAGAAAAAACCAATGAAATAATATTACAAACAAGCAGGAAACATTTTCATTTCCATTTTCAATTCAAAGATAAATAAATAACTGTAACTGTGCACGCAATATGCAAATTTCTCTACCAAACCAAACCACCATAATAATCATTTGAATTTACTCTTTCTGTTTCTATTTTTGTTTTTCATTTCACTGGATGATGAATGGAAACGAAACGAAACGAAAAAATAAAAAAGGCTAATAACACGCACACCACTAACCACTAACTATAGTACCTATAGTGGTTTTTTCTAAACCATCATAATATTTATTTATTACGGATGATAATGGGGGACAAAATTTTTTTTACTTAGTGAAAATAAATATGAAAATTCATTTGGTTTTTTTATTGTTTTACATTCTCGGTAAGCATCTTGTTTTGCATTTTGTTCAGCGGATTCTGTGAATTTTCAGTATATGTGGATTCTGTGTTTGTGGAATATGAATAGTGATGAATGGAAACACAAAAAACAGGAAACATATGTGAGAGAGAGAGAGAGAGAGAGAGAGAGAGAGAGAGAGAGAGAGAGAGAGAGAGAGAGAGAGAGAGAGAGAAATTGCCCAGAATTTGTTCCAAGAATTAGTTTGTTTTTTTTTTCTTGTTGTATATGATTTCCGAGTTTCGTTTCGAGTTTCGTAGTTTTTTATTTTTTCGTGTTGATTTCGGATCATAATTTATTCCATTCAAAAGAAGAATAAAAAAAACACTAACTATGAGTTTTATTCCGCCTACTTTATCTATAAACAGAACAACAACAACAACAACAAAGTAACAACAACAACAACAAAACGAGAATCAAGAATCATCATTCAAATTACAACAACAACAAACAGCAAAAAAAATAAAAAAGTTACAAGTTTCTATTCATATATTTTTGTTGTTGTTGTTGTTGTTGTTATGAAAATAGAACAACAAACAACAACAACAACAACAACAAAAACGATAATAACTAATAAAATAATGACAAATAAATAAAAATAAAAAAACTATGGGAATATAGAATTATTGGTCATTTTGGCCAAACAAACAAAACAAACGAATAAATAAAGAAAATATGTGTCTAAACATCTTTTTGTTGTTGTTGTTGTTGTTGTTGTTGTCGTCATCACCGTCATCATCTATAATCATCCATAATGTCACACATTTTATCGAAACTTTTTTTTGTTTGTTTGTTACATTGTTGTCAAAAGAAAAAGAATATTCTTTATTGTTATTATTTTTTTTTCTTCTTATGATTTTTCTATATTCTTCCCCCAGAATTATAATAATTATTATTATTATAATTCTGTTGTTGCTGTCGTTTTGTAATTTCTTTTTTTTTGGCTGACTAAAAAAATCCGGAATTAAAAAATAAGTACAATGAAGAATAGAGGGAAAGTGGCATACGATTCATTTAGATTTACGCACCTTATTGGATCGATTGGGTGGAAATAGTTCCGAGGGAAAATATCGATAGAATTGGAGCGAAAATTTCATTCATTTCATCAATGTTGTTATTGTCCAAGACGATTAAATAGCTATAAATTCTTCTTTTATTTATTTATTTATTATCGTCGTCGTCGTCGTTGTTAAAATAGCTTTTAAGCAAATAAATAAAACTAAACGAAAATCCATCGAATAAAATACGGATCATCATACCATTATTATCATTCAAGGTTAGGTTTTAAGCTTATTTTTGAAATTTTAGAAATTTAGTTTTCCCGAAAAATTTCCCGAAAATGATTCTGTTTCGAAAATCCGATTTTTTTTTTATTTGTATTTCGCTTTTCGTAGATCGTTTCAAATCGTTTTTTTCTCTCTTTCTCAATGTTTGTTTGTTTTTCTTTGCATCAGTTTACAAGATTTGTAAAAGGAATCCAAAAAAGAACAAACTTTTTCTCTTCGTTTCTGTTCCAGCACACCACACTATATAACATAAAAGCACATAAGTTTTGTTTTCCCTTCAGAGCGCCTAATTACCCGAAAGAAAATTCTTCTTAGTTTTTTTTCCTTATTCTTTAACCCGAAAGAATTTTTCAGATCAAAATCAAAGCAGGCAGCCAAAAGCGAATCAGAGAATCTCCTTCCTTCCTAATCATCATCGATGATGATGATGATGATAGCAAAGCATCGTCAGCATCATTTCAGTTGCTGTTTCGAAAGCAAAGAAACTTTCCAGAATAAAAAAAAAAAACAATGTCGTTTTTTGTTTTTTTCTAGTTTTCTAGATTGCTGATTTCTTTATTCCTTCATCTTTTTTTGATGTTTTTATTGTTGTTGTTGTTGTTGTTGTTGTTTCAATAAAGAATAATCATTGATGATCATCATCAACATTTGTTTTCGTTTTTCCTTAGTTTTTCGTCTTTGAAACAATCAATTTCTCGTCGTCATCATCATCATCATCATCATCATCCACAAATGTTGTTCAATAATTTTTCTGTTTGTTTGCCATAATTCTTACTTGGCTGAAAAGAAAATCTCCTTTCCTTTTCAAGTTTTTTTTTCGTATTTGCTACGGGTTTCGTCGATAATCTCGCTTTTCAAGCATTCATTTGCAACAAAAGCGATTGCACGATGGTTACCGATTCTGTTGCTTTATAATTGTCAAACGGCAGAATTTTTGTTTTATTTGGAAAATTTTCTGCAATTTTTGTTATTAATTATTCCATTGCTTCTGGTCATTTTTTTGTTCCTTGTTTCAGTTTGATTTTTCCAAAAACAAACTTAACACTTTTTGTTTCACAATCGGTACAACATCACAAACTACGAAACAAAACGAACGAGAGAAATTTAATTAATTCCCGTTGGTTGTTGTTGTCGATGTCGTTCTTTAATTAAGTTATTTTTGAAATTTTTTTTCGAAATTTTAAAATTTTAAAACAAAACAAAAAAACACACTTTTTTGTCATGATTTTTGTTGTTTGATTCTTGATTCTTGATGATGACATCTGTTTTGACAAATAAAACAGGAAAAAAATAATCTTTTTTTTTGTTGTTCTCCGATAAAATATTTATTCATTTGAATGGGGAGGAAAAAAAATTCCCGGGAAAAAAATTTCTGAAAAATTTCTGACAACTTTTCTATTGCCAATAGAGAATTTTCTCTGGAAATTTTACTATTTTATCGTCGGTTTGAATGAATGAATGAATGAAAAACAATGTAACAGGGAGAAAAAGAACTGGAATTTTTGTTTTGATTATGACCTCAGCATCAGCGAAAAAGAAAAAAAAGCAAAAACCGGGAATTTGGAATAGGAAAAAAAACAACAACATCATTCAAACAAGGCAAAACCAATCATATTTTGACTCAATTGAATTATTCAATATACGGAGGCAGAAAGAGAGAGAAGAGTGTTAGTAGAAAAAAATGTGGAAATAACTTCTTGACATTATCATCATCATGTTGTTATATAATTTTTCAAGTAGTTTTTGTTTGCTTGCGAATGATGATGATGACAATGACAATGTCAACGTTTTTCATATTTTTGTTTTATTTTCTTCATTTTCACTTACTATATGAAGTTTGAATAAATATAGACATGAGAGAGAGAGGGAAAAAAGTTTTCGGGAAATTTTTCAGATCAAGAATTGAATAGAAAAAAAAATCACTGAAATTCATTGACTACTGGTATGATTTTTTTGACTTTTTTCTTTTCTTGATTCAGTCAATCTGATCGGTTAGTTATTCGTTTTATTTCAAGGAATTTTATTTTTGAGAAATTTCCCAGGAATTTTCTATTTTTTTTTCGGCAACTAATAAAAACAAAAGAACCGAGAATATTTCTTTCTTTCTTTCTTTTTTTGAAAAATGACAATAAAGAAGCTTAAAAGAAGAAAAAGAAAAGAAAGTCAAAAAGAATTTGGAAGAAAGATAAAGCATTCTGACTATCCAGCCACCAAAAACATAGTTTTGCCCAATGGCAATTTGGTTGTTGAGGAAAATATTTCCAATTGGTTTTTTCAGGGTGGTAGTCCTGTGGAATCGATTCCAGGGGGAAAAAAGCAGGGGAGAAAATCAATCGAAAGGCCAGAACCAGAAACAAAAATAAATAAATGCAAGGCAGATTAGCCAACTTTTAACATTTGAATCGGACGACGACGATCATGATGATGATGATGATGATGATGATGATGAAGGCAAAAAAAAACATCCCGAAAAACTATATAGTTTTGGGGTAGTTTAGTCTTTGTGAATCAAAAAAAAAAAAAAAAAAATTCTGGGAAGTTTCTGGCCATATATCTATCTATCTATGGCTATATGAAAAGTTCATTCACAATAACCACACACACACACAGCAGCAGCAGCAATGAAAATATCGTGCCATTTTTTTTTCTTCTGGAAATTATTATTATTATCGTCGTCATTGAAGAGAGAAAAAAAATGGAACAGAATTCAAGAATATATCCAGAATTGAACTAAACAACCTAAAAACGATATTGATTCTGCGTCCAGTTTTAGGTTATGCATTTTTTTTTGAAGAATATTCTTTATGGTTTTTTTTCTGGGAACCACTACTACATGAGAAATTCTCTCTCATCATACTCCAACAATAACTCCAGCAAATTCAACCTTATTCTGGTTATTCTGGTTGTAGTAAATAAAAACTTTCAAAACTATTAAACGATGATAACGGTCGATTCTATGTGAAATGTTTATTATTCTTTTTTCATTGAGAAATGTGAGAAACGAAAAAGCTTCTGCTTGAGCTTTTTGTGTTTATTTCAAGCACACGACATTTATTAAAAAAAAATGTGAACCAAAAACGAAAAACTGCAAAAAAATTTCACATTTTTTTCAAATTCTGTGTGTGTGCGAGTATTCTGTCATTCACACATTGATGTCCTTTTCTTCTTCTGAGTAAATATTATGTCGGTTATTTAAATGAATTTTTTTTCTTTGTTTTTCAACTGAAAAAAATCATTTAAATGATGCAAAAAAAAGAGCAGCAATTTTCCGAAAGATTTTTCCAAAAAACTTCCAATTTGTTTCTGGTAAATCCGTGGATTTACCAAACAACAAACAACTAAATTCATCATATCATCATCATCTTTGAATCTATGTTCAATTTGGTTCAAGTGTGTGTGGGTGTCCCCGGTGTGCTTGTAAATGGTTAATCTTATCTCATTGCATATCATTGAATGGAATTCATCATAATCAACAACGAAGAAGAAAAACTACTTTCCGAAAAAAAACAATTCAGAAAATAATATTTGTGATAAACTCAACAACATTTCAACTCTCTTTTCTCTTTCATTTGCAAATCAGAAAACAAAAAAATGCTAATTAAAATTTTAAATTTTTTAATTTTTTAAAATTTTAAAATCATCATCATCATCATCATCAAACTGATTACAAAAACATAAAACATATCGAAGAAATTTTAATTAATTTATCAAATATGTCAATCAATCAATCAATCAATCAATCAATCGACATAATCAGATTAAATAAATATCAAAAGTAAAAAAGGTCAAATTATTATAGAATTTTTTTCCGGGAACATTGCCGGGAAATATTCCGTCAATTATTCAGTAAACTCCCTGTGCAAAAAAGTTTTTCAAAAAACAAAATAAAATTCAGTGATTTTGTCAATAAACAAAAAATACCGAAAAAAATACCGAAAACAAAATGTAAAACGATCGTTTGTTTTTTGGAGATTCTATAATTCATTTTGTCTGAAAAACGAAAACAAATCATTTGAAACAAAGCAATAAAATCCAAAAGAATGTAAGAAAAGTAAAAGAATTTCTTCTTCTCTTCTTCTGTTTTCTGCTTTCAAAAGACATTTATTATTCCCAGAAAAAAAATCCAATAATAATAACAGGGATAATCGTAATTTATCAAAAATGCAAAACGAATAATTTCATTGCTGAAACCAAACAACGACAGACATTATCTTGAAGAAATTCTTTGGTTCAAAACCAAAAACTCGAAATAAAAAATAAAATTCATAACTTTTATTAAAATTCTGGAAAAGTAAAGAACCAGAAAGAATTTACATTTTTTCCAAATCTACAATTTGTTGTTGCTTGTTTGATGATATATTCTTGGTGACAAATAAAGAATATTCTCTGTGTGTGTTTGTGATTCTGTGTCTGGTGTGTCTGTGTGAAAATCATATCAATCAAAAATCAAAAAAATGAAAAATTCTGACGTCAATGATGATTGAAGGTCGACAAAGGAAACCAAAAATAAACAAAACGACAAAAAATATTAAAAATAATTAAAAACAACAACAACAATCGACAACAACAACAACAAAAATCAACAACAACAACCGAATAAATAAATCATCAAACCCAAAATTATTATTATTATTATAATGAAAATATTTTCATCATCATCATCATTATCATCGTAATCATAATCATTAATACGGCCATCATTTTTAATTATAATCCTGAATGATGATGATGATGATTATAATATCAAAAATGTCAACAATAATGTCAACACATAATCATTATAATAATCACCATCATGATCATCATCAATTTGTTTCATAGAGAATGTCAATTTCGTTTCATATCAAAAACAAACAACAAACCAGGTCAGGATAAACAAACCAACCAAATCATCATCAACTGTAATTGAAAAAATTTGTTTGACAAGTTTTTTTTATAATTTAATTTTTGTTGTTGTTGTTGTCGGAGAGCTTTAATTCTGTATTCTGTCAGGAATTTCTCATAATCATCATCGTCTATTTCAACTGTCAAAAAACTTTCAAAATTTTTTAATTTATCCAAAAATCAATCAATCAAATTATCGAAACATTATTGATCATATCACAAGTAAAAATCAGAAGAATCAAAAAATCATGTATCTACTAAAATCATCAAATCGTTTAAATCGATTTATATATCGATTTAGACGATCCATTCAACAACGATTACGTTTTATAAATCAACAACAACAACAACAACAAAAAATCAATGATAATAGTGATAATGGCGTTGTTGTTGATAAATCAAGAAATTATTCTTCTTATCATCATCATCCGCATCATCATCTAAATTCAAAATCATATCCATATTTATCTTGTGGTACTTGTAATAACACTAATGACTATTGTTATTATTGTTATGATCAATTATTATTGGAACAAGAATTTCTAATTAATAATAATAACAACAACAACAACAATCCAAATATTGATAATGAAGATGATGATTTAGATATACAATCAAATTATCCGCATTGCCATCTTTCGCATCAACATTTGCCGCATCATCATGATGCGTCAAATGATGAAAATGTTGCTGATAATGGTAATGGTAGTGGACAAAAGCATTATAATGATCATTATGAAAAACATCCAATTGAAATATTATTTATACCAATACAATATTCAATGGCCTTTTTAACATTAATATCAATAATAAGTACAATTATAATTGCAATAATATTAGTACCAATTGAATCATTACAATTATTTGTACAATTTTTATCATTGATAATATCATTAAGTGGCCTATTTGGTACAATAAAACGTTCAATATTATTATCATCATTATATGCATTGGCAATGTTATTATTTTTATTTTTACAAACTAGTTATTTTTTTGTTTTATTAAAATTAGTACAAGAAGTTAAAATTAATAATAATAATAATCAAAATAATAATAATAATAATCAACAACAACAACAAAATGATTATAATTATTATTATTATTATTATCATCATCATTATCAAACTAATCAACAACAACAACAACAACAAGGTGATAATAGTAGTAGCGGTAGTGATGGAGGTGGAAATAGTGGTGGAAATAGTGCTAATGCATCTTCTTCCTCTTCGAGATTATCAGCCGCATCATCAAATTCTGAACGTCCAATTTTATCATTAACATCAACGACAAAAATGCCAAAATGGTTAACGATGACCAATAATAATAACGATAATGATAATGATAGAATGATGACAGATTTTAATAATAATTTAACACCATCGTTGCCTTTTCTAAAAAATCAAATTCAAATAAAACAACAACAACAACAACAACAATCAAATCATATCCATCCATCAATATCATCATCATTACATAATCAACAACAACAACAACAACATAATCATCATCAGAATCCTCATCATCAGAATCCTCATCACCAGAATCATCAACATTATTGGTTTAAAAAGAAACGTTTGAAACATGGTCATCATCATCATCCATTATCATCATTATTTCTGATACCAACAACAACAACAACACCTTCGACAACAACAACAAAAACACCTTCTGCAACAACAACAACAACAACAACAAATCAATCACCAAAGCCTTATTATCAAGATCAAGATATAACAACAACAACAACAAATAATCAACAACAACAACAACTGCCAACAACAACAACAACGACAATAATACATATAAAACATATAACAAAAATATTAAATAAAGAATTATCATTATTATCATTATTAACAGTACCAATGATTGCATGGTTACCAATAAATTTATTTATGGAAACAATTGCTTGTTTAATATTAACAATGCAAGCATTAGCATCAGGTTGTTTTTTATATGCATTACATCGTTGTGAACCATATCGTAAATGTCGATTAATGTTAACAACATCAACAACAACATTGCCATCAACATCAACATTACCATCATCAAGATTATTATCATCAACGATAATGGACCGTAATCAAGATAATGATGATGATGATGAAGATTTAATTCCAATATTATCATCGGAATTGGATGCGGAAATCGCTACACCATTACCATTACCGTTATCATCAACAACTACAAGTGGATATTATCATCGTTATCACCGTAATCATCAGGAACAACACCAATCAAATCATATCAAATTATCAATGGATCCATTTTGTTAACCAAAAAAAACGAATATTTTCAAAGGGGAAAAAACTATAGTGATAATAATATTGATGCGAATGACAGACACACACAGTATATTGGTTATTTGAGAAAAAAAATTCTTTACAGAATTTCCCTCCCCCTACAGAATCCACATACAAACACTATATGTTTGTATTAACACACACACACCAACAAACAGACAACCAAATTCAATTGTTCCCCTTTTTTTTCCTTGTTGTCATCATAATAATGTTTTTTAGTTTGTTTTTGCGTTTTTTGAATAAAATGAAATGAAATGAATGGAGAAGATTGTGAAGAAAATTTTTTCCAACTTCTCCATGGAGTCAACACACAATGAGAGAAAAAATGTGAAATTTTAAAACAAAAAACCAGAAAAAATTCCTTAACAGAATTTGCCAACCAGAATCCATTGTTATCACAGACACACACACACACACAGAATATTATGGAATAAAATGCGAATTTTTTTTTTTGGTTGAAAAAAATAATGATAATTATTCTTTCTCTCACTCTCATCACCCTAATGATAAATGAAAAGAAAATTTTTTTCATTTTCATTAAAATCAATCAAGCTAGCCTAGCTAAAAAGAAAACAGTGAATGTTTAATGACGATAATGACGATGATGGTTGTTAGGATATTCTTTTTGCTTGTTTGAATGGAAGAAAATTGCAAAAGAGAATCCAAAAAAACCGGAAAAGGAAATGAATTCCGCTCATTTTTGTTGGTGTATAAACCAGTCTATTGAATTCCCAAACAAAAAAACAAAACGACAAATGAATTAGACCCATGGAAATTACAAATGACATTACATTACATTTTGGGCTTTAATTTTATTAAATGCGAATCAGTCTTTGAATGTCAGTGACAACCAGAGAAAAAAAATTCTACTGCTGGTTTTTTTTTGAATTTTTTTAAAACAAATTTTTTTTTTTGTTGGGATGATTAGTCTATTTCTACCCACACACACACACACAGAGAGAGAGAGAGAGAGAGAGAGAGAGAGAGAGAGAGAGAGAGAGAGAGAGAGAGAGAGAAAAGGAAATGAGTAACTACTGATGAGGGTCGAGAAACATCCTCTCTGAATTGAAATGGGGAAAATTCCCGAAAAACAAAAAAAAATGAAAATTGAAATAAATTTTTGGGAAGATTTCTCATTACCTAGCAACAACAAAAAACGATGAAAACAAAATTCATTAAATCAAGAGAGAGAGAGAGAGAGAGAGAGAGAGAGAGAGAGAGAGAGAGAGAGAGAGAGAAATATATTTGACAAAATTAGTAGGTTTCGTTGTTTAACTGAAAATTATAATGATGAATGATCAAAATTAATGATATATATCTGATTTTGTTGTTATTATTTCGGTTAAAATAGTCGAATATCCTGATATAATTAGATTAAGGAGTTTTTTTTTGTTTTGTTTTGATAATGATCAAAACGTGCCTTTTGCCGGATTCATCATCATCATCATTTTTGGATTCAATTAATTCTGATGTCCATTTTGATGTCCATCCGACAATCATCATCATTATCATCATTATTGACTGAATGCAAGTTCATTATTATTATTATTCGGTTCCTTATTAATTGTCTTTGATTTCATTTAATGATGATGATGATGATGATGACCAATGATGATAAAGTTGATGATGGTCATCATTATCATCATTATCATCATTAGATGACCATCATCAAATGATAATTATTAACAAACTGTAGAAAAAAAAATCCTATTTCAACAGCAACATGGAATATTTAAACTAATTAGTTTCGTTGTTTTTCTCTCTCTCTCTCTCGAATGATTCATTTGATTTCGATTCTTTTCATGTAATTCCTGTTATTATTCTTGTTGTAATTTACCTGTAATGATTACAGGTATTTTGTGTGCTCGAGTGTATGTGTGTGTGTGTGGGTGGTTGAATGTCCATCATTAAAACATTTGGACCCAAAAAAAAAACTAACTGACCAACCTTGGTACAACATTATAATCATTTGGACAAGGGGAGAATCGAAATGGAAAGAAAGAAATTCGACCAAATCAAAATCAAAAAATGAGAATCCAATCAATAAATTTTCAGGTTTTTTTTTCCATCTGATCATTATGATTGCCAAATTAGAAATACCTTTTCTTTTTTTTGTTTGTTTGTTTGTTTACCTTTACCTGTGTTTGTTTATTTCAACCAGAAAATGAAAACAAACTTTGTATTTTCATTTAATGATGATTCGCGAAAAACGATAAAATCGAAAAAAAGCGAAAACTTTGATGTTTTTGGCCATGTTCGGACCAGAAAAAACCCGAATTCTCAAACCCGAAAAAAGTTTTATTTTTCTAAATGAACGGACCACGATATTATTGGAACACCACCACCACCACCACGATGATGACCATCATTAAATAAAATTGGTAATCATCCACCAAAGTAGTTTATTTTGATTGTTGATGATGATGATGAAAAGCAAGATAGAGAATCCTCCTCATCGTCATCATTGAAAATCATCTAATAAATGGACATTACTTTCAGGGGAGAAAAAAAATTCTGTGCTTTGCTTGATTTTGCCTTGGCTTGAAACTTTTCATATTTTCGAAAAAAGGGACCAACAAAAAAAAATCAGGTTAATAAACAAGTTCTGGCAACGTTAAAAATCAACCAAGAAAAATCAACTTTTTTTTCTTTTGTTTTCACCATTTGCATCACTACCAACTAAAATGTCCAAATAGTCGAATCATTTCCAACATTTCTGTGGACTTTCACATTCAATTTAGTTTCCAAAGAACTTTATCAATTTCTTTTTACAGTAGACCAGAACAGCAGAACAACAACAACAACAGCAAAAGTTTAACTCTTTTGTTTCTTTCTCTGTTGTTTTTGTTGTTGATCAATATGTTTCGAGTGTGTGTGTGATTAAATTCAATCAGAAAACAGTAACAACAACAACAACAACAACAACAACAACAGCAACTAACAAGAAAATTCTTGATTCCTATTTAGAGAATTAGCTGTATTATTATTGAGTGTATGTCGAATCCTTTCTTTTTTTCTGTTGTTGTTGTTGTTGTTGTTGGAACGATTAAATCGGTTTATTGTTTTTTTCTTTATTTTATCCGAACAGAGAAAAGAAATAATACTTATTTCGACATCTTTAATCGGTTTTGGCTGTCGATTCTGTCGGGATCTGATTGTGTGTGTGTGTGTGTGTGTGTGCGGGTTAAGTTGATGCAAACATTTTGGATTATTTTTGAGAGCAGAAAAAAATCTTTGGGAAATGTTCTCGAAATCTCTCGTCTTGCTGTTGTTTTTCCACACTTTCTTTACCAGAATTTCCTTCTTTCTAGACTTTCTTCTTTTTCGATATGGTTAAGACATTACATTTTCCTGGCCCAAAAACAACAACAACAGAAAAGGAAAATTCTGTTTATTTTGATTTATTATAATGTTTTTTCTCTTCTCTCTTCTGCTTCATTCAATCTTTCAATTCACATTCAATCGTTTCAATGGTATTCTTTCTGTCAGTCAATCTCATCATCATGATTATCATCATCAAATTCAAGAATTTTTCGCAAGAATCATGGCATCGTTAAATTTCTTCGGAAACATTGAAAGTTTGTCTTTGTCTTGTTTTAGTTCTCAAACTCACACATGATGAATACAAAAATAAATATGAAAAAAAGCGAAAAAACGAAACGAACGAAAAATAAATAAAATCTAAACATCCCGATAAAGAATATTATAACCCAGAAAAAGAATCTCTATTGTTTTTTTTTTGTTTTCGTTTCGGTTCACTATTTCAAAAAAGCGATGAAATGAGAAAAAATTCACAGTGAAAAAATTCCATGTAAAATTCTGGAATATGAAGAATAGACGAAAAGAAGCAACCAAAAGATATGCAAGAAAACGAAAACGAAGAAGAAGAAAAGGAATTAGAGTAGAAACAGTAAAGATAAGACAATTATTTTAGCATCATCTTTTGAAGAAACGAAAAAACGATGCAAAACTACACACCGAAAAAAACGTTTAGAAACAAATTTTTTTCTTCTTTGTTTTGAAAATCTCTGCTTTGTTTTGTTTTGTTTTGTTTTTCACTGAAGGAATAATTCTTGATTCTGTTTTGTTTTTTGTTTTTTGAAAAAACAAAGATTAATTCCCGAACAAAAAAATTAGTCCGAAAGGAATTCTTGTTGTTGTTTTCAATGTTTTCTTTCGGGTATACGATGTTTGTGAATTTTTTTTCTTCTTTTGATTCTTCTTGATTCTGTAGACAAGAATAAAAGTTTTACAGAATCTGAAAGAGAATCAAACAAGAATTTTTCTCTTTTCTAAAATATAAAAATAATGATGATGATAATGATACGAAAACTAGAGAAATAAAAACTAGGGAAAAAAAATCTTTTCGAAAACTTTTCGATTATTTTCATGTAAATTTTCTTTCTTTTTTCTGTTTTTTCCTGTTTTTGCATTTTTCCGAAGAATCATAATGAAATGTAAGATTAATGTCGTCGACGTTTTACTTGGTCGGTTGTCATTTTGGTCGATGAGAGAAACTCGGAAAAACGTCTTTTGAAATCCAGAATCCTGACTGGTATACCTGAAGAAAGAAAATTTACATGATTATTTTTATTCCAAACATCATCATCATCAACATCATCAGGATATTATCATATGAATGCAAATGTTGTTTTTTGTTGTTGTTATTGGTCAATGTCTTTCTCTGGATTCACCATTCATTCGAGCTCTATTTAAGCATCAAATTTAGTTTCCCTTGGAAAAATTCGGATGCGATTCTGCATTTTTCTTTTCCTTTCTCTTTCGGTGAATCGATCAATCGATCGATATCGATAAAAATCATTATCATTTTTTTCGTTTTCTGGTTTTTTTTGTTTACGAAAATAAAATCTAATTATTTTTTTTCTCCTTGTTTTATTGATGTTTTTTGATCTTGAATCTTTGATATTAGATTATATCTAGAGAGAGAGAGAGAGAGAGAGAGAGAGAGAGAGAGAGAGAGAGAGAGAGAGAGAGAGAGAGAGAGAGAGAGAGAGAGAGAGAGAGAGAAGATTGAATGAAATTTAATGAACATCAAGCAAGCAGAAATGAAGAAGAAAAACAACAACAAGATTGATTGATTGTTAATAGGTTTTTAAGGCAAAAGAAGAAAAACTAAGGAAGAAAGGAAATTTGAAATATAAAAAAAATAAAACAGATAATTGAAAATTGTTGAACCATCAACATCGATACTATCGATACTTTTTTTTATCTCTATCCATCACATCACATTTGATTATTATCATTAACCTTTATTCAAAGAAGAAAAACGATTGTTAAGAAAGACGCCAATCAATTCGGTCGACAGGTTTTTTTTCTTTCGAGCGAAAATAAAAAAGGAAAGAAGGAAAGGGTTGATTTAATTGAATCTAAGCAAGACGAAGAAAGGCAAAAAAATTACATGCATAATATCATTTCATTATTATCATCTTTTGATCGTCACCATCATCATCATTTTGGTTAAATAACCCTTTACTTTCATTTCGTTACGTTTCGTTTATTTTTCTATCCAAAAGTTCTTTCTTCATTAACTTTACCCGACTTTAATCGATTATTTTTTTTCGCGCATTCTGATTCTGATTCTGATGAATGAAAGTATATGAATCGATCTTATTTTCATAAATGTCATTCATGAATGGGCCCAAACCAAATCAACTAACCAAACCAACTAATAAGCCAAAGAAACTAAAAAAAATGACTAAATCAAATTGATTGATCGAAATCAATAACAAGTTTATGGAAAATAATTGATTACCACCATCACCATCACCACAGCAGCAACGAAATAAATAATGTCAAGAGAAATTTTCTGGGAAAAAAATTTCCCTCTCTCTTACTATTTCTGGATGCAAATGATGTAAATGATGATGATGATGATGATGATTAATAACAGTGAAAAAATGAATGAATGATTTTTTTTTCTTCCATCCTATTCGATTCATTCAGTGTTAATTAAAACCAAAATTTTTTTTTCGGATAGACTTTTTAGTTTTTTTTCCTAGTTAGTTTTTCACAACGTTGGGGCGTTTCAATTTTCAATTTCTCACGATGATTATTGATGATGATCGGTTCCAGTTTGTTGTTGTTGTTGTTCTGGTTGTTGTTGTTGTTGTCAACTTTTTGAATGGAAGAAAAAAACCAAATTTTCAAGTATTCTTTTTTCTGTGTGTGTGTAATAAACAAGAATGGATATCAGATGATGATGGAGAAGAATATTCTCTCTCTTTATACATTTTATGCTTTGTTTTTCGTGCTATTCTGGTATTTCATTATCATTCATTTTCGATTGGAATGTTCTTGACATCGACAACAACAACAACAACAAAGTTGGCGACAATGATGATGATGATGATGATTATGTGAAAATTTTTTTGTAACAAATTCAGAAAAAAATAGCCCAAACAACAACAACCGAACAACAACAACAACAATCCAGAACAACAACAACCGAACAAAATTTGATATTCAAAATTGGACAATGGATGATATAGGAACGATATCTACAACAACAACAACAACAACAAAATAACAAAATCTTTGATAATAATGATGATGCTTAAAACATTTGATTTTTTCCAACTTTTGAAAATTGAAATAAAAAACATAAAAGAAAAGGAGAAAAAAGTGTTAAAAAACTCGAACAACAAAAAATTCCTTCTCATTATATTTTTTTTTTGCATTGTAAACTTCGATATATTTTCTGTTTTGTCTGGCGAAAAATATAATGAATCCAAGATACTGAATGAATGAATGTTTCATCATTATCTTCATCATCATCATTATAATCATCATTATAATCATTATTATCATTATCAAATGTGAAAATATAATTATTATAATTATATTATTCTATGATGATAATAATAATGTTTTTTTGCTGTTGTTGTTGTTGTTGTAAAAGTTATTAAACATCCCATCATATCATATGATGATGATGATGATGATGTGATTTTACCAATGATGATGATACCATAGGGTCTCAACAACAACAACAACAACAACAATGGAAAAAAATAACAATTTCAAAATTCAATTCATTATTTTTTTGCATTGAATACATTTTTTGGAAAGTTTTTCTGGAATGTTTTTGGGAAAGTTTTTTTTGGGGGGTTAAATAAATTCATTTTGAATAACTGGAAAAAAAATTTGAAAAACTGGATAAAAAAATTTGAAAGCTTTTTATAGCTGAAAATCCTGGTTACTTTGGTTGTTTGTTTGTTTGCTGTAATTTTCTTTTCTTTTCTTTTCTTTTGTTGTTGTTCAATCAAAGAATTTTATTATTATCATCAGTATTATTGATGTGTGTGTTTGGATGTGAAAAAAAATTGATGCGGATAGAATTTATATATGCATATAAAGAATATATAAGATTCTTTGATTCTCCTGACCCGATGATGCTTACTATGGTTATTATTATGGCTATATGGTTATTATTATGGTTGTTTTTTTTCTTCATTGAATTTGCATTTGCAGTTTGTCAAAAAGAGTAAAAAAAAAAGTTAATTTCCATATTATTAGTCGACGCTAACCAAAAAAAAGAAGAATCCGAAAAGAAGAATCTGAAAAAGCTGGTAACATTTTTCCGATTAAAGAATAAGAAAAGAAAAAAGTGAAAGAAACGAAGGAAAATTCCAGAATTCCGATTTTCGATGCCAAAAGTCGATTTGAAAATCAAGAATCTAAAGTAATGTTGACCAGAATAAGATTTTTTTCAAAAAAACAAAAATTCTTATCTCGTTTTCTACTTCACTTGTATATATGGTTGATTGTTACTATTTCTGTTATTATTAGTAAAATAATAATAAAAATAATAGTTGAAAACAACCAAAAAAAAAATTAGGAATAACTAAATTCATTCCTAAATTTACTTTATTGCTTTTGGTTTGATATTCGTTTAAATTGAATTTTTTTTTCATTCTTCAAATTTCCAATATCCAATATACTCGGGTAGCATATCGGTATCGTTTTTTTTTGCAAAATCAAAAATCATCACCCAGGCAAGCGAAAGAAAATAACATTCTTTCGAAATATAGTAAAAGTAGTAGTAGTTTTTTCTTTGGTTAAAATTGATTTTTTGAAATGAATCTTTTTCGATTCATCACTTGAAAGAATTTCAATTGAATTGAATTGAAGAATTTGAATAACTAAAAGTTTTTTCGTTTAGCGATTCTTTCGTTCAATTTTCCATAACTTCAATTCGAATCAGGTTAGGTTACAGCTGACAGTTTTTCTGCTTTTTCCAGGTTGCTGATTATTACAAATCAAATAGATCTGATCATAATTTCCAAAAAATTTCTCGGGAAATTTCCCTGAAAATTTTTCTTGTCCATCTGCTAATCATTTCTATATAAAGATGGCATTTATGAGAGACATTTTAAGAGCACTCAACAACCAAACAAACCAAACCAACCGACCAACAATGTCAATCGATGATAATTCCTTTCCAAAATTCTTGAAAATAATCTTCTTTTTCTTTTCAATAAGGTTATTTTTATTTTTTTTAAAGAAGATTTTCACTTTTTTTTACTTTCAATTCGTTTGTCATTTTATTATTATTATCGGTTGAGGTTGGATGATTTTCTCTCTCTCTCTCTCTCTCTCTCTCTCTCTTGGTGATCCAATCGATTTGATCGATTTTTTATTATCATCATCATATTGATGATGGCCATTCCAAATCCAAAAAAAAAAATATATAATACTTCGATAAAATTGATCGATTGTGAAATGAAGAAAGAAATAAATAAATATTTTCATGATTGAAAAAGGAAAAGAAAATCTTGAATTGAATTTGAAATCATTTTCATTTCATTTCTCGCTCAATAAATGATGATGATGATTATAGTTTCTGGAAAGTTTTCCATTTTGGTTTTTTACTTCATTTTGGTTTGAAAATCCCCTTCACCAAAAGTAAACCTCATCAATTAGCAATGTTGTTGATAAGAATCTTTTCCTGATGAACTTCCCTGATCATCATCATCAATTTTTTCCCGTTTTTCGTTTCGTTTTGCCCAGAATGAAAATAACAAAGTTTTTCATTAGAGATTCTTCATTATCGCTGAAGATTCTTCTTATTTTCTCAGGATTCTTCTAAATTTAGATCAGCTCATTAACCGCTGTTGCTACTGATGGTGGTGGTGTTAACGATGGTCGGTCTATAAATATAAATTGATAAACGTCCTTTGTGGATGTTCGTATTTTTTTTGTGATTAGTAATTTCAATCGAAACCACAGACAGACCGACCATTAAATCTTTTTATTTGTTTGGCCTTTTGAACTTTATTTTTCTCTTACAAACTTTCCTCTCACTGAACAAACAGGATGAAAATAGGTGAACAAAAAAAAAAAGTGGAAATAGTTGAAAATAGTCTCTTATTTATTCTGTATAATTTTGTTTGTTTTTTGTTTTGGAAAACCAAAAAATCAACATTTTCCAATTTTTTCTGCAAATTTTCCCCACCATCCCCACCAATCTATCTGATTTTGATGTCGAAGTTGATGATAATGATGATGATGTGAAGAAGAAGATGCGAAGAAGATGAACCATATTGACTTTCTCTTTTTCTTCTCACTTTCTTATCATCATTATTATAATTCAAATGATGATGATGTGAGTAATGTAAAGATTCGGGAAAATGTTTTCGGGAACTGAAAAAAATCTGAAAATTCAAAATCAGAAGCAACTCTTTTCACTCTTTTTTAACCCATAATCAATATTATGGGTTAAAAAATGGAAGTGGGAAAAGAAAAATGTAAAGTAAATTCCCTTACTTTGAATTTCAAGATAAACAAAAAAAAAAACAAAATGATTATTTTTTTCTGGCAGAAATTTTTCCCATTTTTTTCCTTTCCTTACTGACTTATATTGATGATAATGATGATGGCCAATTCATTGATGATACTTTACTTGTGTTGATGGATCTCCGTGAGACACACACACACACATTGGCTTAATGATCATCATTATCAAAATGGAGATGTTTTCTTTTTTTTCGAAGGCGAAACAGACTGATTGTCAATATTATTGGCAATATTGATCACAGGAATCTCGTCTTGTGATTGAATTTTCAGTTTTTCTCCTTTCTTCATCATCAATCATTAAAAGTAAAAAAGTTTTTATCTCAAAAATTTTTTCTTGGTGTCGTTTAAAAAATACTTGAACGAGAAAAAAACATTCTGTGCTTAAAGGCATCTTCTTCCTTTGATTCTTTTGATTATTTTAACATCATTATCATCATGATGATATTCTTATTACTCATTTTTGTTTTTTTTTGGGAAACTTTCCTGGAAATCTATTCGTTTCATTGTTGTTTGATGTTTTGCATATTAATTTTAATAGAAAATTTCTCTGGTCTATATTCAATCAATTTATTCTTTTTGAAAAAAAAATCTTTGGCCATAAAAAAAAGTTCTTGAAAACATATTTTACAGGAAAATTTTCTTCTTTGTTTTTCCGGGAAAATTTCTTTGTCGGAAAAATAAATGTCTTTTTTTTCGGTCTGAGTTTTTCAAACAAAAAACAGCAAAAAATCATCAAAATAATGATTTCCCGAAAAAAAATCCGAGTGATACTTGATCAATCGATCAATACAAATCACCATTGATTGAAACATCATAACAAACAAGTAACAAACAGTATCCAGAATGTCATCAAGAATGATGCCTATTTTTGTCCAACTTTTTTTATCAATCATTTTGATGATGCTTATTATATCAGAAAACGCTTGTTTACACAATGAAAGTTACGATTAAAAAGTTGTGAAAAAGAATTTCAAACGCCCATTTGACACTCAAAAGAATTCGATTGGAAGAAAACATTATCGGTTTTATTTCACCAATCAATTCGGGTAACCTATTAAGAATTTTTTTCGGAAATTTTTCCGGAAATTTTCCTTAAAAGTTTTTAAACTTGAAAATTTCTCGACGAAAAAAAAAACAATAAAAAAGCAATGAACAAACTGAAAAAATGAAAAATTCATTTCATTTTCACCACCACCCGCACCACCATCCGCATCATTTGATGTCCAGGTTTTTATTTTTGTTCGTTTGTTTGTTTCAAAAAAAACTGAAATTCAAATTCAATTTAAATTCAATTTTCTGTTTTGGAAATTTTTTCTGTTTGAAAACCAAACAAAATGAAAAGCGAAAAGCGAAAAAAACAAACCCATATTGACCATTTTGTTCATCGGATAAAACGAAAACAAACGAAAATTGAAACAAACAAAAAAAAAAAGAATTTGTTTTTTCGGGTTTGACCCGCACAGAATATAAAAATGAAGAAATTCAAATTGTGTGTTTCTCTTATTTCAAATATTCAAAAATTTTTCGTAATTTGAATGACTGTAACCATTGTTTTGTTTTGTTTGTTTTTCACCCAAACGAAAAAGTCAATTCTTTTCTTATCCAACAAAAAATTTTTCATGTAAGAATTGACCAACGAAAAAAGAAGAAAATTTGAATTGAAAATGTGGTCCATTTGTTTGTTTTTCATCTTTGTCCAAATCCAATTTTGAATGTTTGATTTGTTCGGTTCGGTTCGATCAACCGAATCAAACTAAAAATGATTTTTGTTTTGTTTCAGGGAACAAAAGAAATTTTCCAGAAATTTAAATTTCTTCCTTTTCGAAATATCTGCTGTTTTTTTCAGCAGCAATTTTCTTTCCTGAAAAATTTCCCGACTCAGAAAAAGAAAAATCGATTTACCGTCATCAATTGTATCCACCGACGAGAAAAAACGCTTTAACCTTTGATATTTTCATCATCATCATCATAATAAAATTCATAACCAAAAAAGTATCCAGATTTGGCCAAATAAAAATAAACCAGAAAAACCAGAACCAAGAAAAAAAGAGAAACTTTCAAATATTCATTATTGCAATTTATTGCCAGTTTAAAAGAAAAAGAAAAAGAAAATATGGTGTGATAAAAACATACATAAAAAATATTTTTTATTTCAAAAAATGTTTTTTTTTTCATTTCAATTCAATTCAAGTTTCAAAAATTGCTTTTGAATAACGACTTTCTCTCCCCTCTCTGTTGGCTATATTCCTCAAGGGCCAGAATTCTGTGTGTGCAGAATATGTTATTCCAAAAATCTGATATTAATAACTATCATCATTATTATTAAGTTTCGTTATTTCGTTATTTTTTTTGTTGTTGCACGTTTGATGCAAGTGTGTGTCAGTCAGTCAGTCAGTGTGTGTTTGGTATGCAATTTCAAGCAATTATTTTGTCTACTGTCTCTCTCTCTGTGTGTGTCTAGATTCATGAAAGAATATTCTGCATAGAATATGATATTCCGTTCAGCGAGAAACAGTTCAGAGTTTGAAACTTTGTATTTAATTATGATGACATTATTTTCATTTTCATTTTGTTCTGATCAAAATTAATTTTCTCACATGACGATGATGATGATGGCGTTCTTTGGTTTGATTTTTTTATTGGTTTCAGGTTCGGTTGGGTTGATGATGATGATGATGATTTTGCACTGAATGTTTGCACCCAAAAGGAAAAATTGAGAAATTTCCTGGAAAATTGATCATTTTTTTGCCCAGTGATTTCCAGTGATGATGATGAAATTTGGGGTTAAAAAAATGTCAACCACAAAAATTTTTTCGGTTGAAGGTTTTCTGACATTTCTTTTTTTTAAAAAAACTGATCATTTATAATGTGTGTTTGAAGGGAAGAGAAATTTTTCAGAAAAATTTTAAAATTCCCCAAAAAATTTCTCCGTTTCTCAGGATTAATTTCCAAAAGAACAAACCAACGTTTTTTTTTCGGTTATTTTTCATAAACAGACTTTTGCGAAAAACGAATTAAGAAAAAAATTCTTTCTTGTCTGGTTGTGATTTGTTAAGAAAAGTTTCTCTGTTTCAATTCCAGAAAAGATTTCTGATTTTTGCCGTCATCATCATCATCATTTTTCAGAATTAGCCTGAAAAAATCAAAAATTGATAATCTTCTTACCAAGAAAAAGTTTTCTGGAAAATTTCTGGAAAATATATTTTTTTTTTTGTTTCGCAACCGATTTTCTTCCGATTTTATAATATATTCCCAAACGCTTATCGGTATTAATAATTTATCAACAATAAAAGAAAAACTTTCCGGGAAAAAAATTTCCCGAAAAAATTCCAATAATGTAACAGAAATTTTTATCTTCTTTTACATAATTAGCATCGGCAACGATCGTCGCAAGATGATTTTCTTGATGAAAGCCTGAAGAATTTTTTTTCCGTTCCTCCTTATTCGTTTATCTTTATTTCCTCATTTCATTTCCTTTTCGGTTATCTTTGTTTCGGGTAATATGAAAAAACAAAAAAAAAAAACGAAAAAACCGAAAAATTCCGATAATGTTTGTGAATATTGATAGGGAAGAAATTGGGAAAAAGAAAGTTTCCGTAAAAGTAACCGAGAATAAGCGAAGAAAATGTTTGAATAAAACTAAGTTGATGAATATTCTTATCATCAAAAGCAGAAAAGAAAAAAGAAAAATTCTGTGATTCTTTAATTTGACTTACGGAATTCTTTTCTTTCTTTCTCTCCCATCACATATTCTTTCGTTAAAATTTTTTGATTTTTGAATTTAATCTTTAAAAATTTCATTTAAGGTTTGCTAATCTAAATCATTTATTTTCTTCTTTCATTACGCCATTTCCATTTCAAATTCTCGATCGTTTTCCTTTTGGATTCGCATTTCCTTCTTTACAATTCTATCAGGTCAAAACATCGAAAAAACAAATTGATTATCCTACCCCCACACACACACACAGAAAGAAGAAAATGTAATCTCTGTTTGATTCTAATCAAGGATTATTTTGTTTCGTTTTGTGGAAATCGAAATGAATTTCTCGTTTCGGGTCCTAATCTTTGGAAAGAATTATCAAAATTTGTAGCAAATATTTTGTTGGAATCGAAAAAAATAGCAAAATGAAAAAACCAAAACGAACAAACGAAAGTAAGAATGAAAAATGACGAAATTTGAAATCATTTTTCATTTGGCTTTTTTTCCCTGTTTTCATTATTCTTTTCATTTTGTATTTCAATTAATTTTTTATTATTAGTTTTTTTCGGTTCTCGAAGCTGGTTCTGGTTTTTTTTTGGTTTCCTTTGGAGTGAGTTTGTGTTAAAGAAAGAAATTTTTTCTTCTTTATGAACTTTTAAAATTGGATTTTTCTCGCGTGAGAGTGAGAGAGAAGTTATTGTTATTATTTTTCTGGGAGGGGAGAAATTTTATGAAAAGAAACTTGCCGGGAATTGTTTTTCCTGAAAAAAATTTTCCACCATCAGCATTGTAATGTTGTTGTTTTTTTTTCTCTCATTCAATTTGTTTAAATATTTTTTCGTTATTTTGTAATCGGAAGAAATTTTCTGAGAAATTCACTTTTCATTTCCCGTAAAATTTCTTTCTCAACAATGTTTTTAAAACGAATTTTTTTCAATTCAATTCAATTCAATGATGACAATCAATCGAACACAACTTGAGAAAAATTTTCAGATGAAAATATCCGATAAATATTTTTTCCATCAACTATTTCGATAGCAACAACAAAAACAACAACAAAAAAACTTTGAATTATCATTTTCAATGATGATAATGGGTAAACTTAAAGTGAAACTGAGTGAAACTGAAAGTGCCAAAACAACCAAACAACGAAAATGTTTCCACATCATGTTGAAATAGTTTTCGGGAAAACGAAAACGAAAAAAAGGAAATTGAAATGAGTTCATCCGTAAATATAATTTCTTCTTGTTATTATTATTGTTGTTGTTGTTGGATTCTTGTTGTTAGATTGTTGTTGTTATTCTGTCTTTATTATGTCAATGTTGTTGTTGTTGTTTGTTTGTTTGTTTGTTTGTTTGTTGTTGTTGACGATATATCTATATGGGAATTGGTTTATTATTATTATTATTATTATTGGGTGACAAAGAAAAATAAAGCTGTCAAATATCTGTTATCTTTGTTGTCGTTTTTCTTGTTGTTGTTGTTGTTGTTGTTGTTGTTTGAAGACAGGAATTGTGTATACAAAGGGGAGAAGTTTGGGGGGGTTAATCGCAACGAGGAAAGAAATAAACAAACAAACATGAATTTGGTTTAGTGGAAAGCGAGGGCAAAAAAAAATTGAAGAAATTTCCCGGAAAAACCAACAGAAAAACATTTACGAAAATTTTTTTTTACGAAATGATAATGGAAATGTTTTCAAATAAACAAAAACAGGATATTTGTATTTAGATAATTTTTTTTAAAGTAAATTACAAATTGAAAAATAAATTCTTTCTCTGATTAAATTCAAGAGAAAATTTCCGGAAATATTCGGGGAAAAATTTCCTACAAAAAAATGACACAATTCTGATGTGTAATTCACTCTCTCTGTCTATATGTGTATGGTGATATTTGATTCACATCGATTACTATCACATCGAAATATCATGTTTTTTTGCTCGTCGATTCATTTATGATGCTAATCATAAATATACACTACTTTATGTTCTTTGAATGTGGATCAATTTCGTTTTCTTTGGAAATATATTTGTTTACTTGCCTTGTTCTTTTCTTTCATTCAAATTGTTGTGTGTCCAGTGTTCAATGTTTCTCTGAATTTCATTTTTCGATTCGATTCGATCATCATCAATGATGATATAAATTGATCGGAGGCAAAATGAATGAATGAATGAATGATGTCCATAAGAATAATAATAATGTTAATAATATTGAATAACAACAACAACAACAACAAGGAATTTTCAAAGGAAAAACATGGATTCTTTTTATATAAATTATTCTTGACCATTCTCGGAATCGAATAGAATCGAAACAAAATCAACACATCCATAAACATCACAAACAACAGACAAACAAACAAACAAACAGAGAATGATTATTATTTTGATTTTTTGATTTTTCTTTTTCAAATCTCTTCGGGGAATTCTCAATAATAATAATGTTTAACGATGTTTGTCATAATCATCATTCGTTATCATCATAAAACTATCGATAGTATCGATAGTGTTGTCATCGATTTTTTCGATTTTTGAATGATGTGGCAATTTGATTTCCTTCTGTTTGCTACATTTTTTAACGCATTTTGCTACATTTTTTTAAAAAGATACATTTTTTTCTTAACGGAAAAAACCCTTTAATAACATTTTTTAATTTTCGTTTTCATTTCATTTTCTTTTTTAAGAAAAAAATAAATAAGAATGGTGTGTGTGTGTGTGTGTGTGTAAAAAATGTTTCTCATTTGACTGTTGTTGTTTTTAAAACACTACCGGTCTTAGCAATATTACTTTTACCTAAACTTTTTGTACTTTTTTCTAAAATATCTGTAGTACTATTACTACCTGTTGTTTTACTTTTACTACGTCTTCGTCTTGGTATTGTCGATCCTAATGTTGTTTCACTTTTTGTACTAGCATTACTTTTACTACCAATACTTATACCACCTAAACTTGTACTACTTTCACGTAATTTAAATGATTTTTGACTTTTTGATTTGGATTTTTGTTTAGTTATTGATGATGATGAAGATTTTGATGATGATCTTTTTATACCACTTTTAGATGATGATGATTTTTGACCACTGCCACCACCAGCACCAATTTTACTATCAGATTTTTGTTGTTTAGATTGTTGTGATGTTTTTGTTGTTGTTAATGTTGTAATAGATTTTGGCATTTTTTTTGCAGCAGGTGATTTAGGTGAATCAAATACACCAGATGCTTCCATATTAGCCATTGCTCTATCCACTGCCATTTGTACACGTTCTTCCCATTCTTGTTGTGCTTTACTACGTGTACGTAAACGTGATAATAAAAATAATATAAATATTGAAAATAATATCATAAATGTACCAATAATATTTATAATTAATTGAAATGAATTTTCTTCTGAATCTTTATCCGCCTGTATAAAACTTGATAATTGATTCAAACCTAATAGGCCGGTTAAAACACCCATCAATAATGTTGATATACCAATCAAACGGATATTTGTTATTGATTCAATTGATTCATTATTTTCTAATTGTAATACACGTTTACCACCACCCGAACCAAATAGATAACAATTTGCACATGAATAAATAATCATTAATGTTAATGTCATCATACCGAACCATGAATGTAATGTAAAAAAATTCGGTACATCACGATTAAAATGCCAATAAACAGTTGCAATTGCACCAATTATTGTTACAATACACATTAATAATAATAATATTGAACGAATTAGACCATAGGATTTACTTTTTGGTATTAAAAATAATAATGCTAGGTTTTTTTAAATAAAAAAATTACAATTAGAAACATTTTGCTACAAAATTGCTACAAAAAAAATTGCTACAAATTGCTACAATATACTCACAATTACCACCAAGATAAACTAAACCAAATACCATCATTAATGGATGATAATTAAATATTGATTGAACATTTCCAAGGCCAAATCCACCATAAAATTGAATACATAAAATGGCCAATAAAATTAACATTGAACAACCAATAATTTGTGCAAGAAAATGTAATGAACAACTATATAATAAATCTAAACGTTCTTCACGAATTTTTTGCGATCGAGATTTTTGTGTAATTGTTTGCGTTACTTTGGCATGTATACGTTCAACTTTTCCACCACTGGAATCACTTTTAGATGTTTCACGTGTTATAGATACTTTATCACTTTTTTGTGATTTAGTTTTGCTTGGTAATGATGATGATGATGATGTTCGACTACCAATTCCGCCAACAATATCACCAAATGATAATGGTGTTAATTTTATTGGTGATTTTAATCCTGTTATAGCTGTTTGAAATGAAGTTTGTTTTACTGGTGGTGGTGGTGGTGTTTTTGGAACTATCGATGGTGGTTGTTGTTGTTTTTTTGGTTCCATTTTTACTGCCGGTGATGATGATCGTGGTGGTGTAGGTGGTTTTTGTTGTTCTTTTGATTTTGGTTTAATTTTTATGGATGCTGCTGGTGGTGGTGGTGGTGGTGGTGGTATTTGTTGTTCTTTTGCTTTTGGTTGTTCAATTTTAGCCACTTGTTGTTTCTTTGGTGGTGATGATGGCGGTTTTGGTGATTTTGGTTGAATTTTTCCACCTGCTGCTGCTGCTGCTGCTGCTGGTGGTGTTTTACGTATAGATATTTTTCTACTTGTTTCATCTACTAATGGTATTACATGACCAATTTTTTTTGATGAATCAAAACCAGTCGAATCGGTTGATGATAATGCAATAATACCTGATGCTGGTTGTTCTTTTGATGATGGTAATGTTATTGGTATTAAATCAGATTTTGATGTTGTTGTTAATCCTGTTGATTTTGTTAATTGTCCAGGTGGTGGTGGCATCAATAACAATTGTTGTTGTGGACCTTTTATTGCTTGTTGTTGCTGTTGCTGAGGTTGTGTTTGTATCGATAATCGTGGTGATGTTGGTGGTGATCGTTTTGATCCCGGTGATCTTGGTGAACGTTTACGTCTTTTCCAACTTGGTGATTTTTTTTCCACTACCTGTGTAATTTGTGTTGATTCTTTACCATGTGATATTTTTATTGATAATGTTTCTCTTGTTTCGATTGTTGGTTCAGTGGATGATTTTATTTCCGAACCTAATGTTTCAGTTTTACTCATTAATGATGGTGGTTGATCTAATTTTTGTAATGGTCCTGGTGCTTTATACGGTATTATCTGTAATGCACTAGCTGGTGCTGAAGTAGTTGTTGTTGATGACGGTGGCGGTGGTGCAGGTGCAGGTGTCATCGATCGCATTTTCGATGGAATAAATGCAGATTTTTTTGTCATCTGTGCAACAGCCGATGTTTGTGGATCACGCATTGTCATTGATTTTTCTCGACCGGTTGGAAAATTTTGTACTTTACGTAATGATTGCGTTTTTGCCGCCGCTACCGGTATCATTGATTTTGATTGTGATTTTTCAATACCTTTTTGTTGCGATTGTGGTGGAGCAATTTTTGTTTGTGAAAATAGTTTCGATTGACCACCACCAATAGTAACATTATCTTGTTTTGATTGCATTTTTGTTGTCGATACTGTTTTCGATGCTGTCGATGATGATGCTGTTGTTGAATCAAGTGATGTTGATTTTGGATCAGACATAATTGAATCAGTTTGTTTGTTTGTTGTTGTTGTTGTTGTAGATGTAAAATCAATCAATCAAACGCAAAATGTATCAACTTTGAAGAATTTCTATTTTTAGGCGGATGAAACAGAGAGAAAAATGCTTGAATTTTTTCAACCAAAAATTAACAAAAAAATAAACTTTACAATAACATTTTGAATATGAATTTCAACGATACTTATACCCGAAATTTTTTTCGCCAATCGAAAACGTAAATTCAATTTGAAAAAATTGCAAGAATCGAAAAAGAATTTTCCGTTGAATTTTTTTCCGTTGTTGAAACCAAAAAAAAACATTCGAATTATTCTCGAACAAAACATCAGTCGCCATCTAGTGTCGGTCGAACTAACCAAATTCATTTTCCATTGAAAAAAATTTACAAATTTTTTACAAAATTTTTTACAAGTTTTTTTTACAAATTTCTTTTTGTAATTAACATTTTTTTAATTATAATTTTCATTATAAATAATAAATCTTTGTAAGAAAAATAATAATTAACATTTTTTCACTTTTTGTAATCACCTTGAAAATAATCAACGAAAAAGAGAGAGTATAACTATAGCAATATCAGTATTATATTAGGCAAAAAAGAGAACTACATTGAGAAATTGAAGAAAAATTGAATTTTCCCGTTTGTTTCTGGGTTGAGATTCACTTGTTGTTGTTGTTACTGTTTGTATTTATTGAACTTTTTTCATATCGCCATTTGTTGTTGTTGTTGTTTTTGTTGTTGTTGTTGTTGATTTTGTTGTTGTTGTTGTTGTTGTTGTTTTCGATAAATATGATTTAATAAAAAAATTTGCAAACAACATCAAATAAGAAATATAAATAGCCAGGCCGGCATAAAGACGATCCATTGATATACCACATTCACGACCAGATACTCGTATATAATATGCATAAAATGTAACAATTGAACCGATAATCATCTGCACTATTTGTGCACTTGTAATGGTCATTGCCAATGGTTTAGGTAATCGTATACCCAATGCCCGTATAGCATAATATGAATACATCATTGCATGTACGAAAAAATTCATATAAACATACCAACGTGCAACTGATGTTTCATCTGCATAACAATACCATGTAAATATTAATACGGTTGCATGATGATACCAATGTAAAAATATTAATTTCTGACGACGTAATACAATGAATATTGTATCAATTAATTCGGGTAATTTTGATAATACAAATAAATATGTCCAAAAACTTGATATTGGTACCTTTTGGGTGGATGAAGTGTTAAATAAATTAAATTAGTTAATTAAATTAGAAAAATTAACCCAAAAACATACCTCTTTATGATATGAATTTGAACAAACAGAATGATAAAAACCATAATTCTTTAATATATGTATCATTTCAGGCCAAACACGTATAGTACCTGCAATTGAAAATGTAGCCAATATTATATTCCATATTATTAGGGGTAAACGTAAACGAAATGGTTTTGATCGTGATTCCATCACATTACGTCCAATATAAATAAATAATAAATAAAAAAATGACCAATAAAATGAATCAAACCAATGTTTACGCATCCAATTAACATGCTGTTGATAATGAAATTCATTTTCAAATTTAAATATAAAACTATAATTTGGTGATAATGGATTGTTTGTTTTATATGGTAACAATAATTGAAAATTATTCATTTTGTTTTTGGTTTTGTTTTTCTGCTTTGTTTCTTCTTGGTAAAACTTTGTTCAATGATTGGATTCAAAACACACAGAGGGATCAATAATTGAATGGTGATTGAAGTTTTGAAGAAATTTTTTGAAGAAGTTTTCTTGGAAGTGATGAACGATTAAAAAAAGAAATCTAAAATAAAAAATTATAAAAAAAAGTTTGAAACAAACAAAAATGTTACTAATTATATTAACACCAAGGAAGGGAGATAGGGAGAAAAAGAGAGAGAGAGAAATGGCGTGATGTATTTTGGTCAATCAGTTAAGAAATGAAAAAGAAGAAACAAAAAAAATATACACCTATCTCTCATTCGCTATTTCTCTTTAACAATTTTCAATTATCTTCTGTTTGATGATTATGATGGCGTGTGTGTTTTATTATCTCAACAAATGGTTCGATTTTCTTCAAATGATGATCATCCTTTTAGTAATTTTTTTACAAAAAAAAAAAAAAATTACCAAACATCATCCCACCCACGCATACAAATAGTGATTGTAAAAAAAAAAATTTCACTGATAAATATTTGACGTTTACAAATGAATTATTTTAGCAATTACAAAAATCATTAGTAAATCACTGGAATGAAGTAATGGGTTAATCAAACAATCGATTTATATAGAAACAAACAGAGAAAAGAAGAATTTTTTTGATGAACTAGGCGGAAAAAAAGTTGTTTTTTTTTGGTTTTTCTGGTTTTCGAAAAAAAGAAAAAATGTATCTTTTTTTTCCCCAGTAAAATGTGTGCAAAGAAATGTTGTTTGTTTGCTTGTTTGTTTTGAAAAAGGAGAAAAAAATTCTAGAATTCTGACGGAAGGAACACACACCAACGTGTTAAATAACACAACAGTAAATCTTTGCTTGCTTGCTTGTCTCGTTTCTTTCAATCGTTTTCACACATTCTTTTTTATCGATTTTTGGTTTCACTAAATATGTCCATTCAAATCAGTGAAATCAGGGGAAATTTTTCTGTTCTGTTTGATATGCAATAAACCAATCAATCAATCAATCAATCAATGACGTTCATTTCATTCCATTCATTTCAATCAAAATTCAACATTGTTTCTCTGTTTGGTTTTTCGATTGTTTTTTTTTAGCTTTTTTCAGCCTTTTCAGTTTTTTTTTTGGAAACTTGATTTGACGTTTAAAAAATTTACTACGTCAAATTTTGATTGATTGATAACCAATAATGATTTTCCTGATTGTTTTCCTCAACATTTTAAAAAAAAAACAAACAAAGTTTTCACACAGGAATTTGATTATGATGATGATCAAATTGATTACTACTAATAACTTTTTTAATTTTGAAAAAATTTTGAAAAATTCAATGAAAATTCAATGGAAAATTCAATGAAAATTCAATGGAAAATTCAATGAAAATTCGCTTGAATTTTCTGTTTTTATTTCAAAAAAATTAACCAAATTCAAAAATCATAACCACACAAATAAATAAAAAATATAAAAAACATACCTTTTATCGTTTCAAATATTGTTCATCATCATCATCATCATTTCTTCTTCTGTGTTGTTTGCGCTTGATAACTGGGGAAAAAAACAAAACAAAACAAATCAAGAAAAATGATGTTTTCTCAAAACAAAACAAAAAAAAATTGATAAAAGTAACAGAAAACCTTTTTTCAATGTTTTTCATTTCATTTCATTGTCTGTTTTCACTGCCAAACAGATCATCATCAGCTAGCCAGTTTTGCAATCTTTGTTTTTTTTTTTGGTTTTGGTTTTTCGATTCAGGCATGGCTTCTTTCTTTCTTTCATTACACCAAACAAACCGCACAACCCTATTCTTTATTCAACTATTTTTTTTACTACGTCAAGGTTAATATTCAAAGAAGAAGAAGAAAATTTTTATTATTCTTAAACCGAAAGGATGATCATCATCGATAACAGCATAACAGCATCTTTTGAAGATAATGCTACTAGTTTTTTATCTCACTATATATATCAAGCCATATAAAACACACGCCATTTAATAAAATGTAAAATGTATGTATAAATGTAGCAAAAACAAAAAAAATCGATACAAAATATATCTTCTATATATCGTATGATTTCTGTCAGTTTCTTTCTGTATATATCGTATGTATCTCTCTTTGTATCAAGTGCAAATGCTGTGGGAAAACGCGAATAGTGAAATACATGTATGATGATTTTTTTAAAAGCAGAAATATAATTGTCCTGTTATCACTGTAGTTGAATGAAATGTAAATGTAAAAAAAATGTTTCGATTTCCGTATTTGTAATATGATCCGATTTTTTTTTTTTATTTTGAAATTTTCATTTCATTTTCGTTATTTTCGTTTCGTTTTCTTTTCGTAGAATATTCTCCACTTTTTCCCTTCCTCATCATCATTAATTATTTATGACAATTTTTTTTTCTGGTTTTCGGTTTTCTGGTTTTGTTTCTGGTCAGACATCAGGTTTCCAATGGGAACCAAATGTACCGAGAAATTTGTTGTTGTTGTTTTCATTGTTGTTGTTGTTGTTGTTGATTATGATTAATTGAATAATTTCTTAATTCAATTTTTAATTAATTATTACGGTAAACAAACAAACAAACAAGATGCGTAGGTGGTACCGACTGAATGGTTAAAATGGATGTGTTAATTACTCCAGCAACAAGAAGAGAGAAGACTTATAACTGGATCAAAATAAAGGGAAAAAAGAATTTATTTAGCAGGAATTTTTGTTTTTGGGTGAATGACGTACGAACCATGGTTAACTCTAAAAATAAAACCAAAAACCAAAATCAGATTTTGGTTTGATTCGATTTTGATGACGACGAAACTTTAAACACAAACAAAAAACTTTTTCGTTTCGTTTCATTTCCATGATGATCATCATGATTAGAATCGTGATTTAAACATCGTTTTCTGTTTCTGTTTCTCATCATCATCATATTACCTTCAAACATTTGGATGCGGAGAAAAAGTTGAATTTTTCAAACAAAACAAAATCATCATCCTTGCCATTCATCGTTGTCATTCATTCGTTTTCAAATCGGATCATTGAATATTCAATGGTTGTTTGAAATTTAAAATTTTCAAATGTGAAACAGTTTTCTTGTTTTTTTTTCGATGAATTGATTTGATTCGTGGCTCAATTAATCGATTAGTTCTCCGTTAGACGTGATGGTCATTGACAGATCGTGATATTATCCAGTTTTTATTTGTTTGATCATTGGAAACCAGTTTTTTTTTCGTTTTGTTGATTTGTATCCTTCACGAAATTCTTCTTCACTTCACTTTTTTTGGTTAGCAAACATTTTCAAAAAATTTGACAAAAACGATGGCTACATTTCATCATCATTTCATTCGAATCGAACGATTCCATTTCATTCCAACGTTATTGTTGATTGTATTGATTTTCCAACAATTAATTCATAAAAATTTTTGTCAAATTTTATCGATTAATTATAATCAAATCAATCATGGTAATGCTAATAATAATTTACCCTTACGACAATCCCGACAATTTGAATCGATTTTATCCTTGTTCCAGCAAATGGTAAGTGTGTTTTGAATGTTTCAAATGTTTCAAATGCTCCAAATGATCATTATCATCAAAAGAATCAAAGTAAACAAAAAACATAACGGGAAATCCAATTTTACAAAATAAAACATTCGATTACGTCCTTTATGAACGTCCGTTTCGAATAGAAAATTCGAAACAAAAACCAAAACAAAACAAAACAAAAAAATCACCACGTCGTCAATTTTTTCAAAATTTTCATTTCTTTTTCTGATTTTCTTTTTCTTATTTTTTGAATTTCAAATCATTTATTTTGCTTGGCGCCACGAATTTCATATGAAAATGAAATGGACGAATCCTAATACAAATGATTGCTCAATAATGTTGTGATAAAATGAAAACCCTAATATTGTGATTGATTGATTTGATTCATTCGTTTTTTCTTATTGTCCTTGAATTGGAATTTAAACAAACAAATGATAAACTAACGATGATGGTTTTATCACGTCGTAATAATCCTTTAATATTAATTTTAATATTTATAATATCATTATTTATAACATTATCATTATATAATATTGTTTTATCAACATCATCATCATCAAAACGTGATAATAAGGTATGACTTTTTTCAGTCTTTCTGCCATTTAGTTGATTAATTTTTCTTTTTGTTTTTCGTTTAATTGAATCAGGCCGGTGTTGAAACAAAACCTGATCAAACATTAAAACAATGGACTAAATTGAATAATGATGATTTGCAACGTTTTAATCAAACATTGAAACGAATTTTGGTACCAAGAGTTGTTGATACACCTAGTCATGCTAATGTTAAAAATGTATTTTACCTATTCAATCTCAAATCTAACCGATTCTAATCAAATCTTTCTTCTCTTCCCCACCATTAGTTTATTGTTAATTATCTAAATAATCTCGAATGGACAGTTGAACAGGATGAATTTGAAACCAATACACCGATGGGACGGAAAAAATTTACAAACATTGTCGGAACATTAAATCCACAAGCATGTAAACGTATTGTTTTGGCATGTCATTATGATTCGAAATATTTTCCGGATTTTGATTTTCTTGGTGCAACCGATTCAGCTGTACCTTGTACAATGATTTTAGAATTATTACGAAAACTTGATCCGAAATTAAAACAACATAAAAATCAGGTTAGTGATGATGATTCAATCAATTGAAAAATATGTCTAATTTTTCTGTTGTTTCTTCCCCCCACCGGGTTAATAGAATGATGATATAACACTGCAGGTGATTATGTTTGATGGTGAAGAAGCATTTCAACGTTGGACAAATGATGATTCCCTATATGGATCACGTCATTTAGCTGCACGTTTAAATTCATTATCATCACGTTCGAATTTATGTCCACGCAATGTTGAAACCGAACTGGATCGAATACAAGTATTAATCCTGTTGGATTTAATTGGTGAAGCTAGTCCAAGATTTTGTTCATATTATTCGAAAACACAGAAAATGTTTGATCATTTATCTCGTATTGAACGAAAATTAAATCGTTTTAAATTATTGGAAACAAATCGTTTAAGTGGAACAAATTATTTTTCACGTTGTCCATTTTCAACATCCGAAATTGAAGATGATCATATACCGTTTCAAAAACTGGGAGTAAATATTTTACATATCATATCGACACCATTTCCATTAAATTGGCATCTTGAAGGTGATGATGGCCGTAATCTTCATCATCCTACCATCAATAATCTGATGAAAATATTTCAAATATTTATTCTTGAAGAATTGAAATTAATTTGAACCGAAATAATCCGTTAACCCTTTAACCCTTTAATCCAATTCGATGATGCAAAATCAATCAATCAATAACTAAATCAAAATCAAATGGCATAATTTTTCCAAAAACATTCCTTTATTTCGTTTGTCGTTTTTTATATGTTTTAAATGTTTTTGTTTGAATTTCATAAAAAATAAAAGATTTTTTTTCTTAACCCTTCTTAACCCTTTCTTCTGTTTTTGTGTGTGTATGTAGGTAAGTTTGCTACAAATGTATCGTTTTTTTTGTATCTTTTTTCTTCTATGTCGAAAAACAAAATGATACAAAATGGCCAAATGAAGATGATGATGATGACGATGGCTAAAATGAATGAATGTTTCAACATGTTCAAACATTTTTTGCTACTTGTTCGGTTGAATATTTTGTATCCAATTTCGGTATTATCGCTACATATATTTTTAGGAATTTTTTAAAAATGATGAAAAAAAATAACATTTGAAAATTAAAATCAATAGATGGCGTTTGAGAGAAAGTAATAACATTAAACAATAACAATAATAACAAAAACAAATGTTCGCGAACGTTAGTGAATTTTGAATTCCGAAAAGCAAATTATTATTTGATTGATTAATATTGGTGATGATGTTTTTGATGATTTATTCGATTGATTATTCGATTGATTATTGATGAATGGATGTGTTAGTAATAAATAAATAAATGGATGGCATAACATGCATGGTAATTATATAAATAAATTATTTACGCCTTGATCATACCCTTGAATAATTCCAATGGTATCTAATTAGGAAGGAAGATAAAAAAAACGAAAAAAGATTGGGTTAATTTTTTTTGGAAAAACTTTGAAAAACAACAACAAAATTTACCGGAAAAACAATTGTTGAATTTTTTTCCGCTGCAATTGAACTTAATGTTTGTAGATAACGTAGCTGTAATGCAGCCGGATTACCCGACATAACTTCAGCTGCTTGTCTTAATGCTTGTGATGCACGTTGTTCACCTTCAGCAGCAATAACTTTGGCACGTGCTTCACGTGCTGCTTCAGCTTCAGCTGCCATTGCACGTTGTAATTGTACTGGTAACCGGACATCTTTACTGTTTATATTTTCAACGATGGCAAAAAATCAACGATTATTGATGGTGAGCGGAAGATAAACGGTTTCAAAAACTTACATTTCAACACGTTCAACTTTAACACCCCATGGATCGGTTGCTTCATCCAATGAACTTTGCATAACATGCGATATTGATTCACGTTCGCTTAGAATTTGCGATAGATCTTTAGTACCAAGAACATTTCTCAATGTTGTAGCAGCCAACAAACGAGTTGATCGGCCATAATCTTCAACATTCGAAACGGCAACTGTTGCATTACTAATACGAAAATAAACAACAGCATCAACGGAAACTGTTACCGAATCACGTGATAAAATCTATTCGTATGATTTGAATGGGAAAAAAAGGTTCGGTTATTATTCTTCACCAAACTTTGATCATTGATCAACTTACTTCTTGTGGTGGTACATCAAACGAAACAGTACGAAGATCAACTTTACAATAAGAATCAATACAAGGAATGATAAAAAATATACCGGGTCCTTTTGCACCACCACGTACTAAACGTCCTAAACGAAATATAACAGCACGTTCATATTCTTGTACAACTTTTATGCATAAAAATAATGAAAATGGTAATGTACAAACAATCAATATTATTGATATGATTGTTAATGCAAATGCACAAAAACCAGAACTTTCGCTAACATTTGCTAAATACAGGGGAAAAAAGTACGGGGAAAGAGACAAAAAAAAAAAAAAAAAAATGATAAGTTAATTAATTAAATCAACATCAACGACAAAAAAAGGATGCTAATGATGAAATGAAATGACAGTTTTTTTTAATTAGGAAACAAGAAAATATGAATATGCAAAATATGTATAGAAAAACCTTGTTCATCACAGTTAATTCTGACAGCCGTCAAAGAACTTTTATCCGTATCGCTTGACATGTCGATGACATTTAACTTTTCAGATAGCAAAAACACAGACAGACAAACAAACAAAAATAACGATAATAAAGATGTTTAGAGAAAAAAACACAGAAAATGATGATGATGACGTTATCTTGTTTTATATGAATTATGAATTCTTCTCGTTTGTTTAGTTCGTTTCGGTTGTTTATTTTAATTATAGAATCAAGAATCAAAAGAGAGACGACAATGAAAAACAAATAAAAATATGGAAAAAACTCCCACGTGTGTGCGACGAGTGTTAATGAAAACTGATCAGCAAGAAAAACAATGGATGGATGGATCACTATGGATGGATCTATTGATCGATAACAAACTTTTTATATAGGAAAAAGTTTTCCAGAAAAGCAAAAGAAAGCAATTATGATTGTTGTTGATTGCATCCAATGATGTCATGGATCTATCCCTCTCTCTTAATTTAGTTAGATGGATTGAATGGATGAAATCATCATTTTTGGTTATCAAAAGAGTGACTAATAATAAAAAGTTAGTTTTTAATCACAAGTTTTATCGATGATGACGACGATTATGCTGTTGATGATGATTGGTGGTAATGTTGTTGAGGATTTTTGGATGTTGTCAATGATGGTTGATGATTGTTTTTTGTAGGTCATTTTTTTTCGGTTGGGTTGGTTCGTCCCCCAAAAACGATAATAACAAGTGTTAATAATGATGATGGAAAGATGCCCATACAGAAAACACTGAATGTGCTCAAAAACTGGTCAACAAGAATATTCTTCTATATGTGTGTTTGGAACGCAAGTAGAATATATCGCTATATAATCCATAATAACATCACCAAGAAACCAGAGAAAGGATGACTAAGAAATGCGACAATTTTTTGGAGATAAGCACATCATCATCAAGAACAACAAAACAAAACATATATAGAGAAAAGGATTTTTTTGCTATATGGCGCGTTTGATTGGCGTTAGTCGATTTGAAAAGCGAAAAAAAACTAGACAAAATTTTTCGTCTGATAATTCCCAAATAATCAAAGAATCTTAATCTAACTGAAAATTCTAATTAAATTAATGGAAAATGATCTGAACACAGAGAACATTGAAAAACAAGAAAGCAGTGATAAGCACAAACTATGGTAATAAGAAACAAGAAAACTTGGAAAGAATTTAAATTTAGAATAGAATTTCAGAATAATTTCCTTTCCTTGTATTTGATGTTTGCTTTTTTGTTTTGTTTTGATTGAAATTAGAATTTATTCATTCATTTCAAAATGAAATGAATGTTAAAAAGATGCAATCACACGAAGGAACAAACGATACGATAAAGAGACAACAACATTGAAACAAGAGTAAATAATGCTTCGTCAATCGTTTTTTCTCGCTATCTTTTTTTCTGATTCGGGTATTTTCTGTTTGTCTGTTCGGTTTTTTCGTCTTCAGTGGAATACAATCAGAATTTTTTGTCCGTTTTTTTAGCCACCGTTTTGAATCGAGAAAAACATAAACACTTTTGATAAAGAATTTATTACATCTTTGCCATTAAAGACAACAGAATCCTCAACAAACAAACAATCATCATCTAATCTGAATTTGATTCAGATTTCACACTTGATGATTAAAAGTTTAGGTTAAAGATTTTTTTTGATGATTCAGCAGCTAATAAGATTTGAATGTCTGTTTGCGTGTTCGTTTGTTTGATTTCTGAAATTCAGAAATTTTTTTCAATATTTAATTTCAATGTTTACGGATTTTTAAGCGATGACAGACAGACAGATTTTGTTTAGAACGAAAAAAACAATGACATTTCTGTTCTCGAAAGTGTTAACTTTTCAACAAACAAAAATTCAAGAATCAAGAATCAAGAATTCCAAATGAAAAAAAAAAACATTGTATTTAACGTCAGTCAATCAACAACAACAACAACACAGAATCATTCAAACTTTGATTCTGTTTGAATTTTGTTTGAAATTTGATTCTTTCAAAACAGAATTTCAAAACAGAATTTTTTCTTTAAAAAGTTTAAAAGTTTGAAAAAAACAAACAGAATTTTTTTGGGCTTACAACTTGATAATAGATAACCAGTACTTGCAACAGTACTTGTTTTTTTTGATGATGAATTTGCTGAATAACAATCATCAGCTCTTAATGTAGCTGATGTTATTTGTTGTTGTTGTTGTTGAAAATTATAATCATCATCATTCGATGATGATGATAACATTTGTATCGATGTTGATTGTTGTTGTTGTTGTTGTTGTCTGGATGAAATCGGTGGTCGAATTATTTCCAATAATTCATTATCATTATTCATTGATGAATCAGGAATTGATTGTTGTTGTTGAAATTGTTGTTGTTGTTGTTTTTCATCAATCGAATCACTATTGGGAAAATTTTCCATTTTTAAATTGAATTCAAAAGTCAAAAAATCACGAAAAATCAAAAGTCAAAAGTCAAAATTCACGAAAAATCAAAAGTCAAAAATCACAAAAATGAATGGCGAAAATGGATGATGCAAAATTCTTTTCAGTTAGTCAGTCTGTCAAGATTATAGCCAAGTTATAAATGATACAGGAGATCGAGGAAACAGCCATCATAAACCACAAACCATCATTATCATTATCAAACGTTGTTGATCAAAGAAAAAAAAATTTAAAAATTTTTAACTCCCAGTTTTTTTTCTCCAGTAAAACAAAAACAATTTTTTCATTCATTCACTCTACGATTAATGATTTTGTCTTGTTATCGTTACCACCACCAGAATATTCTCCAAATAAAAAAAACTATCAGAATTACCGACCGACCGACGACCATTATTCATTCATTCATTCAAATAGCGAATGAATGAATGAATGAATGGAGAAAAGAATAACAACAACAACAACAACCAGAATATAAAGAATATCATATGGTTGTTGTTGTTGTTCGTTTGTTGATTTTATTTAGAAATTTTCTTTTTCTTGGATTCCTGGGTAACCACCGTTACCACCACCACCACCACCCTCATCATTTTTTTTACATAAGAAAAAAAATTATCAAACTTCAAAAATCATCAAAATCATCATCATTATCATCATCGGGGTTGTCGTTTCATTCAAAAATATATTTTTTTTGTCATGTGCACACCACATAATGATTACATAATGATGGTTACATGATGTCGTTGTCGTTGTCAATGGTGTGTGTCCAAAAAAAAAGAAAAAGTCACTGCCATCATCAATGAAATGAAATTTGAATCCATCCAACGAAGCGAATGAGAAGAATGGAGAAGAATATTCTGATGTGATCATCATCATTATCTTTATCTCGAATGCGGGAAACAAAAACCGCATTTAAAAATAGCAAAAAAGGAGAAAAAACAAACAAGAATTGTCTTTTGGTGGCGGCCATCATTTTAAGAATTTTTTATTCTTTCATTTGACAGAATTTTATTGATTTTGTTTTTCGCCGGAATCTTTCACCACTACTTGCTATACAGCAGTAGTGTATCGATTTTATCAGATAATCAAATGCAGGGGAAAAAACATTGATTTTTTTTCTGGAAAAGTAAAATGAAAATGTAAAACATACTTGTAATTAATTCTTCTAAATGTTGATTTACAATCGGTGGACGTATCAGCTCTACGGGTAATGGTGGTGTTGGTCGTTTTTGTAATGATTTACGATTTATAATTCCTGATTGTTGTTGTTGTTGTTGAATAATTGGTGTTGATGGTAGATTATATCCAGTTTTCAGTATTGTTGATTGTTGTGAATGGCTACGAATTGATTGTTGTCGTTGTTGTTGTAAGGATTGTTGATCATTATCGATTACTATTTCAACATCATCATTAATGGTCAACGGTTGTTGCTGCGGATCGAATGATTCCATTTTTTTTTGCAGAATTTTCGATCAACAGAATGAGAATTATGTCGACGATATGAATTCACGAATCAAAATGATGATGATTCTTTTCGATTCTTTCGGTTCAAAATTCATATTTTGCGAAAAGATTTTTATTAAAAATAAATTTTTTTGTTTATAAATTCTTGTTTACAAATTTCAATAAATCATATTCATCATCATCATCATCGAATCAAGAAAACAAAACAAAACAAAACAAAAAGAAACGAAGATGATACAATGAATGGAAAAAAAAATTGAAATTCTTTAACAGAATTTTTTTTAAACAAAATGTGATCGAAATCCGAAAAAAAAATCAAATCAAAATGAATATTCTTTATTCGGAAAAATTTATTTCTTGTTTCGAATCGGTAATCAAACAGATTCAAACCATCATGATCATCATCATGATGATGGTGTTGAAGCTTGTAGTTTCCAATCCTCTAAGATTTACCATAAGGTTTTTTTCTCTTAAAAAAAAGTTTTATAAAATTTCCAATTTCTCCACACACACACACACACACAGATGTTTATATTAAAGAAAAAAAAACCCGGTGTTAAGAATGATATGAGTGTTGAAAACCATGGTAAGTGAAGAAGAATAAGAAGAAGAATGATTTACGTTCATCGAAAATAACAACCATTTTTTCTAGTTTTGTTTATATCCAAAATCAACAACAAAATTTACATTAAACAAATTTTGATACAAGAACAACGAAAAAAACAAAAGCGATGATAATTCAAATCCAAATGCAATTATCGATGTTATGACCTTAATAAATCAGATCTTTAAATAAATTTTTGTTTTTAATCCATTAACCGGGAAAACATTTTCTTGTTTCATTAATTCATTGTTTCCATTGTATTAATCGATCGATTTGATTGTATCCAAATTGGTATCGGTCCAAATGATCTCGCTTTTTCCACATTCTTCACTTTATTCATTCATTGAATGTTGCCAAAAATATTTTGAAATTTTTCTAAATCTAAAATACCACCAAATTTTAAACATATGTATAGTGCGGATGATTGTTTTGATTTTAAATCATCTGGATGATCAACATCATCGGTTAATTGTGAAACATTCAGAATAAAATCATTCAAATTTGTATTACAATCGGATAATTTTAATAAATTATCCATCGATAGAATTCGTTCAGCACGATTACCAAAAAACGTTAGATGTGATATACGAACAAGATTCTTATTTTTATCTGCAGATATATAGATGGAGCCAATTAAACGACGAAATATTTGTCCAAAACCATAGATTAATATTAGCGAAAATGTTGATATTCCACCAATCATGGCTAGATCGTTTGATTCATATGAAGCTAAAATTTAAAGAAGAAGGATCAAAAGGGTTAAAAGAGTTAATCGTTTGACTTTGACTTTGATTTTTTTTTGATTTGATGTGGTTACCTGCATTAATAAAATAACTAGCCGGCAATATTGTTGTCATCATTATTGTCATATGAAGTTTTGCACGTGCAAATATTCTACATGGTACTATATATGGAAATTTATATATTGGTATCCATTCACCTAGATCATCGGCTGGCATTCGGTTTTTTTTCATTAATTGATTTTTCCTTGATAAACTTGCATTATTATTATTAATCGATGTTGAATGAAATGTTGTTGTTGTGGAAGCCGATAATATCGACTGATATCGACGAAATAATACTGGCGGTTGACATGTTAATCGGATAATCTTACGAAAAGAAGGATAATTTTCAAATGAAAAACTTGTTTTAAAATCAAAAAAAAACTTACCTTATTCATCGGTTTTTCGTTTTTTGTTTTTCTTCTAAATTCTGTTATTGAATTTTTTTATTTACAAAAAAAAAAAAAAAATAATAACATGTGTGCGATTTGTTGATTTTATACATTGAAAGTTGTGCACAGAATTTTTTTTTTCAAAAAATAATATTATTTACAACGTATAAACATAATATCAATTCTTTGATTCTTTAAACGTTTTTTTTTATCATTAAAAATTCTCTTCTCTTCTTGACAATCTATCATTGTTATTGAAAGAAACAACAAACGAAAAGAAAATTCATAATAATGATGATGGATCATCGCAAATCTCGAATCACAAAGGTTAAATTTTCAATTTTCATTTCTAAATTTAATCCATAACGATTCTTCTTCTTCTTCTTGATTCTTGATTTCGCCTCCCGCTAACACACCAGCAGATGAAAATCTGAATGTTCTAGTTTTTTCTATCAGCAACATTACCATTATTGCCATTCAGCCGACAAAAATGAAAAAATAATAATTTTTTCATATTGTCATTTTTACATATTTTATGCTATTTTTTGAATATCATCATCAACATTGAAATCAAAACAAAACATCCAAACTACAGAAGTGTTAAAGAAGAAGAAAAACAAAAACTGAAGGAATCTATTCTTCAGTTTCTTCTTCTTCATCATCGTTATTTTTCAGTCTAATATTAGGTTTTTTTGTATCAAACAAGCCATGGAAAATTTATGGTGTGAAGATGAAAATGATCATCGTGATGATCTGGCTTGGTTGTTTGATATTTATATCCACCAATTCCTTTCTTTCTATATGATTGTTGTTATGAATATCTTCTCTTTCTTTCTCTAGAATATTGATGTAATTAGTCGTTTTTTTTCCTAATAATTTTTCATTTTTTTTTCTTTACTTCATTAAGAAATCTTTTTTCTTCTAATTAGAATTATTATCATCCATATTCCATTCATCCATTCGGCTGAAAGTCGGTCAAATCAATGTTTTTGCATATTCTTTTCATCACTATAATCATTGTCGATGTTTGAATGTCTGTTTGTTTGTTTTCTGTTATTGATTTCAATTTGATGTCGTTGTTTTGATTTGTGTTTTTGATTGCAAATCAAAATCTAAATCAAAACAAACAGCAAACAAAAACAATTCTTCCGAGAGACGAGACAGGAAAAAAGAGAAATTCTCAATCAGAATATCGATCAACAATCAATAAACGTTTGATTTGTTTTTGCAACCAAAAACAATCTCGTGTATTTCATTCAACACCTACGCACCACACACTTCAGATTATTTTCGATTTTTGTCATAATGTTTTTTGGTTGTTGTTGTTTGCATTATCACATTCGGAAAGAAAAATGTCTTCAGATTTATATCGTGATTATTCAAATGAAATACTCAAACGACCATTACCAAAATTAGAACCACCACCACCAACACTATTCGCAATGAAAAATGAAAAAATGGTCAACATTGTCGAACAACAGCGACCATCATCATCATCGACTATAATCAATGTTCCACAACAACCATCATCATCATCCGCTGCCGGTAATCATCGTAAACAACAATGGAAAGCAAATGTCAATTCAGCCATATCAGGTAAAAAAATCATGAAAAACTTTCTGGGAATTTTATTTCCCGAAAACTTTCTTATAAAAATATTTTTATTTCACGTTTTTTATTTTTTATAAAATAAATTTCGTTTGCATATTATCATTCCGACGAAATAAAATACAATCATTAAATTTTGTTAAACGTTTTAATTCATGACCAAGTATTAATATTTGTTTAATAGCACGATAATCAGTAACCCAAATAGAAATTTTTGTAAAACATGATATACGCATTGAAAATACAATACCACATATTTGTTCAATAATATCTTTATGAAATATTGAACCTAACATAGCCATTATTATTTTATACCATAATTCATTAATAATTTGATCATAATTATCTTGTGATTTTTGTAAAATAAATATCCATTGTCCACCATTCATATTAGCCGGATCTTCCCACATTGGTTTTATACCTTTACGAAATAATGCATAATCTTGATTAATACGTACCATTGATGGTGAACGTTGTTTAGCAAAAAACATCCAAAATGATTCTATTGTATCGATTTCAACTAATGTTCGTTGACAATCCATCCATTTTTTTGTTGAACGTCTTCTAGCACGACGATAATGCCAAAATACCCAACAATTTTCTAATGGATGTAATGATAATGATGATATTGTTGTTGTTGTTGTTGGTTTAATTGTCATCAAACGTTGTTGTTGTTGTTGTTGATGATTTTGTTGTTGTTGATTCAGTTGTTGTTGTTGTTGTTGTTGTTCATTTTTTCTATCATTATTTTCTGATGATTCAGCTAAATGATTGGCTAAATTTTTTAGTTCCATTTTCCGAATTTTTTGGATTTTAAAAAAAATATTTTTTCGTTTGGAAACAACAAATTTCCACGAAATCAACGACCAACCTTTAAATATTGGACAAAAAACGAACGAAAGAAAATTTAATTAAAGCGAACTTTAACACAGAAAAACATTCTTACTTTTTTTACTTTTCATTTTGTTCTAATTTGATTTAATTTAACACAGGAACTATTGGCGCCAATCCAGGATTATGTGCATTCATATTGACAATCATATCAATAATATTGATTACAATAACATTACCATTTTCATTATTTTTCTGTATAAAAGTTGTACAAGAATATGAACGTGCTGTTATATTTCGTTTAGGACGTTTAACTAAAGGTGGTTCAAAAGGACCAGGTATATTTCTAATCATTCCTTGTATTGATTCTTATCGTAAAGTTGATCTTCGTACTGTATCGTTTGATGTACCACCACAAGAAGTAAGTTGATCAATGATCAAAGTTTGGTGAAGAATAACCGAACCTTTTTTTTCCCATTCAAATCATACGAATAGATTTTATCACGTGATTCGGTAACAGTTTCCGTTGATGCAGTGGTTTATTTTCGTATTAGTAATGCAACAGTTGCTGTTTCGAATGTTGAAGATTATGGCCGATCAACTCGTTTGTTGGCTGCAACTACATTGAGAAATGTTCTGGGTACTAAAGATCTATCGCAAATTCTAAGCGAACGTGAATCAATATCGCATGTTATGCAAAGTTCATTGGATGAAGCAACCGATCCATGGGGTGTTAAAGTTGAACGTGTTGAGATGTAAGTTTTTGAAACCGTTTATCTTCCGCTCACCATCAATAATCGTTGATTTTTTGCCATCGTTGAAAATATAAACAGTAAAGATGTCCGGTTACCAGTACAATTACAACGTGCAATGGCAGCTGAAGCTGAAGCAGCACGTGAAGCACGTGCTAAAGTTATTGCCGCTGAAGGTGAACAACGTGCATCCAAATCATTAAAACAAGCAGCCGATATTATGATGGATAGTCCGGCTGCATTACAATTACGTTATTTACAAACATTAAATTCAATTGCTGGTGAAAAAAATTCTACAATAATTTTTCCGGTAAAATTTTTTCTTATTTGTTCAACAACAACAAAAAGAATGTTTCTGGAAATTTTCCGATTTCTGATTTTTTTTTGTAGATTCCTATGGAATTTTTTCATGGATTTATTCATCATAATCATCAACAACAACAACCGGCTAAAATCGATCCAACATGACCGACCTCTATCGTTAATCCACATCGCAAAATATCTTTTATAGGGGGGTGGGGGGTTTCACACTACAGCAATATTAGATTTTCATAAAATAATAGACTTTTGTTTTCGAAAACAACAACAAAAAAAAAACGAAAAAGAAAATTTCTCAGGCAGAAAATTTGTAAAAAATACGACTGGGTTTTTTCTTTAAAATTGTTTATTTAATAAAAAAAAAACTTTTATAACAAAAAAAAAGTATTAAAAATCATTTACAAAAATGATATGATTTTTTTTTTTAAATGCAGGTAAACTATGGTACAAAATATTCGACAATAGTCGTAAAAATGTATTGTTTGAATCTATATTCATATATGATTGCGGTATATAATATTGATAGGGTATTTATAGGTGAAATCTTTAATGAAATCAATCACAAACGTTTCTTCTCTTCCATTTGAATATCAATCGTTGATTTGCTCAAATTCGATATTATGATCGATAACCATTTTTCTGAGTTTCAATGGACATGAATAAGGCATTTTTAGATAATACAGAGGGACTTGGGATTATTGCGTTTTTCAAACTTGAATTGATATCTCGGTATCTGTGCGGTAATTCCTTTTATTTTTCCAAGCCAAGCATATTTATCGATAAATTTTAACAGAACCGATCAATTGCGAATGTAAATAAATACTCTGGTGGAGCAATTGAATTCAGATGTAAGTATTCTAAACGGGATAATTCACATTTTCCCAGAATACCGTTTATTGATTTCATCGATATAATCAGTTATTTTCAATAGTCGATAACTTTTTTCCATCATAAAATCCACTCGGAGAATTAAAGTTCTAAAGATAACTTCGTCACATATTACACATCCATGAATCAAGGTTGAAAATTGTTTGCAGTGCTGAAGATCATCTCTTGTAGATTCATCAGGTTATGATGACTAAATGTAAAAAACGAAATCAAAAACGAAAACGCATGTAAAAAACACGCGTTTATCAACGACAAAAAAAAGCCGAATAAATTCGAAATCGAACTCGAATTCGACATAATCATGTTTATGAATGGAAATTTTATCCAAAAGCGACAACTGGCGCCACCAAATTTTACTCACTTTTTTTCACTGTGTGAGTCAACTCACTCAACTCGCTCATTGCTGCTGGCTGGTTATAAAAATTCGATTTCCGTCATTCGAATGTTATTTTTTTTGTTGTGTGTTCGATTGCGTGTGTGTTTAACCTGTGACATTCTTTGGTTTTTTTCTTGTTTTGTTTCGTTTTTTCTTCTTGTTTTTTTTGTTTTTTGGTTAAGTTTTCTTTGCGATTTGAAACAATGGACATGGAAATTTATTATCAACGTATGCGTTCGGATGAAGTTTTCAATGTTATACGTAATTTATCGGAAAAATTTGCTATGATGAATCAAAATGATATACAAATGGCCGATGTTAATAATAATAATGATCATAATGATGGTAATAATAATAACGATAATCGCTTTAAAGGTTCAACAACATTATATTATGGTCGATCACAATCATTGGATACTGATAAAATTATTAATAATCTATATGGATCATCTGATAATCCTAATCATTCAAATAATGCTGATAATAATAATAATCCGTTGGATAATTTAAATATAAATGATAATTTACGTATACCCGATGCAAAAGTTGATGCAGGCGATGATGTAATTATTGGTGAAATCAATACACCTTGTAATTTTTATCTGATAAAAAATAATCCGGATATTATTGTATCGTTTATGGAATTTGAAGAATCGTTAAATCATTTTTATAATAATGATAAAAATCGTATAAATTTAATTGAATTATATTCAACATCGATTGAAAATAATCGTTATGGTGTAGCGAAAATTCCATCAACTTTAGAACAATCGGAAAAACGTTGGGCACGAATACAAGTGGTAAATCATTCGGATCAATCAACAAGTCAATGTTTTTTTATTGATTATGGTATGGTTACACCAATATTAACAAATGAAATTTATAAATTGGATGATCGTTTTAAACAATATCCAGCACGTTCATTTAAAGCTGCATTAGCAGGTAAAATATTTATTTGAAAAATCAGAAATCAGAAAAACTTTTCAATAACTTTTTTCTCAATTAGATGTATCACCAAAATCTGAATTCTGGTCATTATCTGAAACATCATTTTTTGAATCATTATCCAAAGATAAAGAATTAATAATAATACCAATGAATATTATTGATAATGATGATCGTCATGAATGTAATCTATTGGATAATGATATTGATATTAATGATGAAGTTAATAATTTTATTCGTGGTAGTTGTTCATGAATCGTTGAAAACAAACAAACAAACTAACGAAGCCGATGGATGATCAGTGATATATTTGATTGATTTTTTATTCCTGGATGCCTTTTTTTTTGTTCAAAAATCCATATCCGACACACACACTTTTTTCTGTTCATGTTTCTGTTTCTATTATTCCATTTCATTTTTTGTTTTTGTTTCATTTTTCACACACATATCGTAATCAAACTTATCGCTACTATTTCATAATGATGTAAACAACAACAAAACGAAACGAAAAAAACTTTTGCTCAATCTGATAGGATTTATTATTATTATTGTTCATCATCATCATCAACATATTGATAACCCTTTTTTTGTAATATTTTTTTTTTTTTTTTTTTGTAACGTAATTTGTAATATTCAACAATTTACAAAACATACACACACACGCACAAACATAATTGTTACTAATATTACCTTTCAAACAAACAAACTTTTGTCAACAAACAACAACATTTTCTCCTCAAATCTGATCTAATAAAAAATTACAAAAATTTCAACAATTCAACAGTTTGTTTCAACATTCGTTCAATTCATTTTCTCTTCTTCTTTTGAATTTCTCTCTGCATATCCATTCTGGATTTTTAGTTTTTTCTCTGGGAAACTAAAGAGAAAAAAACATCAAGTGTATGGCGTTCAGGTGATGATAAACAGTGTTTGGTGGTGGTGGTGGTCGAGGTATATCTTTGAAGAAGTTTTCGACATCAGATTTTTTTTTTGTTTTTTTTTTTTTTTTTTTTGTAAATACAGTTACAAAATGTTGATGATGATCGTGGCGCAAAAATCTAATCATACAACGTGTTTCGAAATTGACGAAAAACAAAAGAGAGAGAAAAAGATGATTGATTTACACTTGAAAAGCAAAAACATTCCAAATGGTGAATTCAAAAGAATCTTTGGTGGAAGAAAAAGAGAGAAAGAAGTTTTCCTTTTTCATTTTCTCACCAAGATTGTTGTTGTTGTTGTCCAGATGGCAATGATATGGTCATTTAAGATTTGTTTCTTCTTGAAACACTGGACAACGACAGCGAAAACATCAAACAGGGACAAAATGTTTGCTTTTAACTTGCTTGCTTGTTTGATTTATTGAATTTTATCCGAAAAAAAATTTTTGACCGGTAAACAAATTTCATTTCGTGTTTTGTCCGTGTTTGTTCGTTGGTGATGTTCCAATTGGAACAGTTTCTTTTTCGCTTTGTGTTCAGCAAGTGTTTGTTTGTTCTTGAAAAAAAGATTAACTTTTTTTTCTGAAAAAATCTCCAGTGTTTATCATCATCATCATTAAGCAGCAACGATTTTCATTCATTCAATGAACTCATCTTTATCATCAAAGATAATCTTCTTCTTTTCTTTCCATCAAGTGTTAATGCGATTATCTTTTGCTTGCTTTGGCTTTGGCTGATTTTTTTCAACTTTTGACCATTTCACGATCATCTTTTGTTTTGTTTTGTTTAACACAAAAGTTTCCACCGATCCATCCGACATCCAGATTCGATTTGTTTCAAGCATAATGATTATCAATTTAAGCAAGCAAAAGACAAAAACAAAGTTTGTTTGTTGTTCAGTTCTGTCATCCATAACATGGCCAAATGTTTCATTCATTCATAGGAAATACAACAAAAAAATCGAATAAAATTTTCGTCTATTTCGACTAAAATTGCTCCAAAAATTTTTTTTGATCATTAAAAGAAACTTTAACTCTTTTTTTTCACTTTCACTTTTTTGGAAATTAAGGTAAGTTCTCTTTGTGCCATAAATGTAATCATCTGTGGTTAATTAACAAAATTAATTAGCTGTTTTAATGAACATTTTTTTTTGTCAAACAAAAAAAAACGATCCACAAAAACACAATCTTTTTCCTTCTTTCTTTCGTTCGATGTGTTTAAATAGCCATGACTCTCGATTCCGCTCAATATCAACATTTGACCAAAATGAAAATTCGAATGAAATTCGGATATTTGATCGATCGATCGATTGATTGATTAATTGATTATCGAAAAATTCCATTAACGCGTTCGCTACCAGCGACGCATATATGCGTCGTTTATTTGCTGTAGTTCTATGTGTTTTTCGAAATCTCCGGTAGCGAACGCGTTAATCCATCAACAACAACAACAACAATTTTCCATAATTAGACATTTGTTTTGTTTGTTTTTGTTTTTCAATTTTCCAAATTCCTCATCCATTCTGCTTCTGCTTTGTTGTTGTTGTTCCAAGATGTTTGATAAAATAACGAGAGAGAAACCTTGAACGATTTCTTTCAAACGCAAATCAAAAAAAAACAAACTGATGTGGTCAATATTGTTGAAGAAACGAAAAAACCATTCACACCATATACAGGTGAATATGATATGATATGATGTTTTGTTTTGTTTGGAGGCAGGTGAAGTGGAAATAGTGGGAATGAAGTTTTCGTACTTTTCGTTTTCTTTTTGAAACACATCATTAGAATAAAAGAAAAATAGACATTGAACCTGTGTGCGAATCATGATTTTGAAAAAAAGTCTTAATGATGATGATTGTCCATGATGGTGGTCGTCGTGGTGGCCATCGTGGTCAAAATAGAAAAAATGTTTACTTCTTTTCAATATCATAACGGTTTAATGTTTTTTTGATTGGATTTTTTCTTTTCTTTTTCTTTTTTTTGGGCGTAACACACAGGGTTAACCTGACATTGAACCTGTGTTGCCTGTCATTACGTAATTGAAAAAAAATTCGATCATTATCGATCGACCGATTGATCGATTTTTGGAAAGTATGCATATCGATCGATTGTTACCTTGATTTTTTTTTCTTCAAATCAAATCAATCAAAAACTTTCTCCATTTTCTCCATTTTGATTTACTTTCGATTGACCGTTAACACAAGTGTTACACACAGCAGCGATGTTTTTTGGGCCACCACCATCATCACATAATTATTTTCATGTGGTTTTCTCTCTCTATCTCTTTGCATGCTTTTTTCTTTCGATTTAAACAACATTCGTTCGTTCGTTCGTTGGATGTTAAATTAGTTTTTTTTTCAATTTTGTAAAGGTCACATCGTTTGTTTGTTTGTTTGTGTGTGTGTGTGTAAAATGGCGCGCCGAAAATCAACAACGATATTTGACAGGTGTCCAACAGGTATACATGTTGTTTGATGACAATAATCATCATCGTTCGGGATATCAAACTTGAATCGAATCAAATCAAACGAAACTTTTTTTACAGGATTTTTTCGTTTTCGCTTAGAAAAAATCATTAATTAAGAAATTTAATTAAGAAAAATGAAACGAAACGAAAAGGTGCGCCTCGTGTTTTTTTTTCAAAATTTTTCAAAATTTATTAATTTTTTTCAGTTCGTGCAGTAGAGACGGAAGTGTTAGATTGAAAAACTATCGTTGATTTTTCACACCAAACGCACACCGGTAATGTGTGGGGAGAGAAAACCCAAATTGAAAATTGATTACCGAAAAAGGTAAAATTTGATTGACCATTTGAGTTGAAATGGTTTCTCTGATTATTATCATCATCATTAGTAGTAGTTTTCCTAATTAGTTTTTCGATAAAAAAAAATTAACACCTAGGAAATTTCTAGGAAAATTTATCAAGTACTTGTTAGAAAAAATATTTTTTCCGGAAAGTTTCCCTTGCTTACAATATTCATAACTTTCACTTGTTTTTTTTGCCCCAGAATGTTGAGGATGTTTATTTTGTTGTTTTGTTGACCACCACAAACATCATTAGTGGTTGGCCAAAACAGTGTTTAGTTTTTTCGGCCACATTTCAACAAACAAATTTGACTAATTTACATAACGTCTGAAACGAAACAAAAAAAAAAAACAAAAATGACCATAAAAAGATTGATGATTGACCAACCAACCACTGTGTGTAATGAAGAAAAGTTTTGTTTTGAAATTTCAAAAATTTCAATGAAATCTTTGCAAAAAGTGAAATTGAAAACAAAACTCAACTTTAACATTAACATCTTGAACTTAATTGAATATTTTGTCTATTTGGGTGCAATCATTTGATGATTCAACCTTAATTAATGATGATTGAAACTTTGTTTGATGATGATGAACATTATCATCATTAAAATTCATTAAATTTCACATCCATGATTGTGACATGGTTGAATGGTTTTTTTTACATATAGACTTTCAAACGTTGTTGGAAACTACAAAAAGCTACAACTAATCGTTGACATTCATAAAAAAAAAATTTTCTATTCAAAAATTCAACAATCCATTCATTATTCTCGAATGTAATTTGTTTTTTATTTTTTTTGCATGTTTTTTTTTTCATTTTGAAAAGGGAAAAAACAACAACATTGAAATTTTCGGGAAATAACCTTGACACTGGCAATCATTTCAATCACAGGAAAAACGATAACAGCAACAAAAATTCAGAATTCCGTGGATGAATTCATCTATCTATTCAGTAATTATCATTAAGAATTCATATGAATTACATAGATGAATTCACTCATTAAAATTTTAATGAATGAAAAAAATTTGTAAAATTGAAAAGAATATCCAAATATAAACACATAAACACTTTGAATTGGATTGATTTTTGTCCTGATGATCATCATCACGATGGTCACTTTTTGTCGTAGTGGTGGTCGTTTCCCTGGATCCATTATTATTACCTGGTTTCATTTTATTATGACTATGAACTGGTTTTACTTGATTACCACCACCATCAATAATGATAATCGATGATAATTTCTTTTTATATTGATATTCATCAAATGTAATTAATCGAAATTCTTTCCTACAAGGTTTATTAAATAATTGTTCAAAATTATCTAATTTCCATATCCATTGTTTATTAGCTGATACAATAACAATTGGTCTATACATTTGCCATTCAGCAACACAATCAATCGTTTCAATACATTTCATTAATGGTCTTTTAAAATATAAATTACGAATCAGATATTCATAATATGAATATAATGATGGTAATTGATTTAAACATTCATAAAAAAATTCATCACATTGACATAATAATAATGTAAAAAAATCATTATTATAAATATTATTATATTTAGTCATTTTAGATTCAATTATAATTGGACAATGATCATGTTCACGACAACAAATATCAATTAATTTTGCCTGGCCTAAATCCGAATAATTTTGGGCTTTATTATTAGGGCCACACCAATTTGTACCAGGTGAAATCAGATTCCATTTTATTAATTGTCTTTTTTGTCTTTTTTGTCTTTTTTGTCTTTGTTGTTGTTGTTTTATAGCCATTCTCGAACAGAATTCAGTTACAAGTAACATAAGATTGAAATCAATTTCATGCGATGAATATTGTTTTTTATGAGAATTTTGTTCAAGATATTCATTTGCCTGTATTTGACGATCGAAATTCTTTAAATCAAATATTATACAATCAATTATTTCATGTTTTACAAATAGTAATTCGAGAATGGTAAATATATTTTCCGATTTAAAACCAACCAGATATGTTGTTGTTGGTGTTGTTATTCTTGTTGTTGTTGTTGTTGTTCGATTATCATCATCACAACAATCCCAGATAATTTTGTTACAAAAAATTTCAAATATCAATTCCTGATCATCATCATCACCATTATTATTATTGTGATTTTTGTTACAACATTTTTGGTTACAAAGTGAAAAGTACATTGAAATTTGATTGGTAAAAACGATCCATAGAATCAGAATGTTGTTGAATGAATGTTTCATTATAAAACGTAAAAAAAGGCAAAAATCGCAAGAAAAATTTTTCAAAAACATTTTTAAATTCGAAGAAAAAAGTTTTTACAAAAATTTGAATTTAATTAGAAAATTTTTTGCTACAATTTTTTTTTTTTGAAAAAAAAGTTAATTAAAAGTTTGTAATTTTTTCCTGTTACAAATCGCTTTTTTTATTCTTTTTCTTTTTCTTCTTTGGTTCCGTTGTTGTTATTAATTTCATCTTTTGTAACATTTGTTTCATTCATTTCATGTTCATCATTAAGTGTTTCATTATAATCATTATATTTTGTAATTAATAATGTATTCTGATAATCAGTAAATGTTGTTAAACGAAATTTTTTCATACATGGTTTTTTTAATAATTTTTCATAATTTAATAATTTCCATTTACCATTAACACGTTTCCATTCAGCATAACAATCAATTGATTCAATACAATCAATATTAAAACGTAAAAAATATAATTCTCGAATAACATCTTCATAATGTAAACCTTTATGTCTATGTAAACAATCATATAAAAATTGATCACATAAACAAAATGATACTGTTATCATACCACCATTATGTAAGCCATGTTTAGATTTTTTTGATTCAATATTTAATGGACAATGATCATGTTCTCTACAACAAAGATCAACTAATGGTTCACTACCAAGATCCCAATAATTTTCGGCTATATCGGCAACACCACACCTGTGTTCAGGTTGAAATAGACAGGAAAAAAATGTAGCAATTTATAAGTAAAAAAAAATGATTTTACCATTTAGTTTTCGGTGCTATAAAATCAATAAAATTATCATCTTTTTTCATATCATTTTCACTAAAATATTTACTACCATTATCCATTTTAATATGTAACAATCTTGAATATGTTTTTAATGAATATAATGTACATGAATGTATAACTAATATCATTAGATTATAATCAATTTTATGTTTTGAATAGGTTTTATTTTTACCATATTTTTTTATATAAATTTTTGATTGTTTTTTACGTTCAGGTATGCTTAAATCAAATATAGCACAATCATATATACTATGTGTATTATAAAATAATTCTAATACGGTTAATGTTTTATCAAATAAAAAACCAACCAAATATGTTGATTCAACTAATATTGGCATCTTTATTGATCTATCCATTATCGGTAATTTGGGTTGGATATTAAATTCAGATGATTCAGAATTTGATGCTGATTCAAATATTGATGATAATGATGTTGGTAACATTGAAATTTTACAAGTGAATAGGATAAAAACGATAAACAATAAACAAAAATGTTTGATTTTCATTTTATTTTTTTTCTTGGATTTCAAAAATGAAACAAATTTAGAAAAAAAATGGATACAAATAACCAGGGAGAAATTTTCGACCATTTTTAAATCTAGAAATTTAATAATTGAATTTTAGCTTTTTTACAAACGTTAATTGTTTTGCTGTTGTTGTTCGACAATATCGAATTAATTTGTTAATTTCGATTTCGAATATTTCGAGTTTTGATTCTGTTTTCCTTGTTACAAAAGAATGTAGCAAAAAAAAAAATGTAGCAAAATTGCAACAAAAAATGTAGCAAAAAAATGTAGCAAAATTGCAACAAAAATGTAGCAAAAAAAAAAATGTAGCAAAAGATAAGAATTTTTTATTTTGTAAATTTTTATTCTGTTATAAATTCTATTTTTTATCCCGAATCTCTTTTAGTCTTGCTTCTTCTTCTTCTTCTTCTTCTTGTTATTGGTTATGATTATCATTATGTTTTGTAACATTATTATCATTAGGTTTTCGAAATGTATCTGGTTTAATTTCATTATCATCATCATGTTCATCATCCTTGTAATCAATATTATCAACATCATTATCATTTTGATCAGTTGTTATTGCTGTTGCTGTTATTGTTGTACGATTTTTTCTATAATCTTTAAATCTAACAATATGAAATTTTTCCGAACATGGTTCATTTAATAATTTTTCAAAATTTAATAATTTCCATTTTTCATTATCAAAAATCCATTTAGCATTACAATCAATTGTATCAATACAATCAACATCAAAACGTAAAAAATATAATTCTCTGATAACATCTTCATAATGTATACCTTTTCGACGATGTAAACAATCATAAAAAAATTGTTCACATTGACAATATGATACCATAAACATATTATTATTATGTAAACCATGTTTAGTTTGTTTTGATTTAATATGTATAGGGCAATGATCATGTTCCCTGCAACAAATATCAACCAATGGTTGATTACCAAGATCCCAATAACTTTTTGCTACATCATCAATACCACACCATTTGGTTTTCGGTGCAATAAAATCCATAAATTTATTATCATCTTTTTTCAGATCATTATCATTGAAAAATTTGCTACTATTATCCGTTTTAATTAATATATTATTTGTATATCTTTTTAATGCATATAATGTACATGAATGTATAATTAATAACATTAAATTATAATCAATATGATGTTTTGAATAGGATTTATTATGGCCAAATTTTTTTATATAAATTTTGGATTCTTTTTTTCTTGTCTGTTCTTTCATATCAAATATTGCACAATTATAAATAGTATGATTATAATAATATAATTCTAATACTGTAAGTAAATTTTCATATTGAAAACCAATTAAATATGTTGATTCAATGAAGATTGGCATTCGTATTGATCTTGATTGTATCGAATGTTTTGATTGTTTAAGTGGTTCATTTTTTGTATCAATTTTCGATTGAAATAATTCAAATAATTCCGGTGATGATAATACGGATAATTTTGAAATTTTATCAGTAAAAATAAACAACAGGATGATTGAAATGTTGATTACGAAACGAAATATTTGTTTCATTTTCAAAATATTACAAAAAAATTACAAATTCAAAATTACAATTTTTTTTGAAGATTTTTACAACCAAAAAAAAATTATTTCGCTGTTTGTAATTTTATTTGTAATTTGTAATTGTTGTTGTTATAAAAATTCTATAATTCTATTTTATTACAAAATTACAAAATTACAAATTTGCAAAATTCAATTTAATAATTTAAAATCAATTATTTTGAAATTATTTTTACATGGTTTTTGAAAAATTTCTTTATCATTTATCAATTGCCATTCATTATCGAAAATCCAACCAGCATTACAATCGATTGGTTGTAAACATTTTAGATTTGATCGTTTAAAATAAACATTTCTAATTACATCACCGTAATTTTTTCCCAAACGTATTCTACGTTTAAGACAATCATAAAAAAATTGTTCACATTGACAAAGATACATTTTAAATAAACTTTCATTAAATAAATTGTATCGTTTTTCATTTGGTCTAAGTACGATTGAACAATATTCATGTTCACGACAACAAATATCAACAAATCTAGCCGGGCCCAAATTCCAATAATCATTCATAATGGTGGTGGTGGTGGTTAAATCTGTACCACACCACAATGTTTTCGGTGCATGCCATGTTGTTTGATTATCAATTTGTTTCAATATTGATGCTAAATTTGATGAAATTTCGTCGTCATCCTCATCATCAAAATCGCTACTTTTTTCACCAACTTCATTAACACTTTGTTGCTCCAACGATTTCATTGTACATGACCGACGTATCAACGATAATAGTAAATTATAATCAATATATTTCATTTGATAAACATAAAGTGCAGGATGATTACGAATTAATTCTTCTGGTTTTTCTTGATCTTGAAATTTTTCAACATTAAACAAGGTACAATTTTTTGTTACATAACCCGTTTCATATGTATCAATTATGGCTAGGATGTTTTCCGAACGAAAACCAGTTATATATGAAAATTCAGTTGCTGTTGATTCAGTTGTTGTTATGGATTTCAAACGATTTCTATTCAAACTTGTATTATTATTATTATCAATTCTATTCAATATATCCAACATTATTGGTTTCATTAATAATGGTTGTTTAGATATTTTAATTATAATTATAATTATAACGATTTTTATAATTATAATTATGATAAATAAAATTTTTAAATTTTTTTCCATCATTTTTCAGTTCAATTTCGTTATAACAAATTGTTCATTGTAAAACTTGTAATTTTTATAAAAAATGGTGAGATTTAGTTTTTTTAACTTGAAATTACAAAATTTGTAAATATAGAAAATAAAAGTCGAATTTGAATTTACGTAAAATTCTAGAAAAATCAAAAATCAAAAGTTTTTCGAAAATAATTTTCCGGTTTGTTTTTGCTCGAAATATTTCCAGATTTTGAAAATATTTTTTTTCAAACTGTATTTTTTTCCGATGTGAATGTTCACATCATTTTTTGTTTTCCCTCGTTAATCGCCGGTTATCATCATTGATTATTTTTCCGAAATCAATGAGAAAATTGAATCGAAATTTTCCAGAAAATTTCCCAAAAAAAACACCCTGTATCAAAAATGTGAAAAAAAATCCAAAAATTCTACGAAAAAAGCGAGCAAACATCAAGACCAAGAGAGAGAATGAATGAATGATTTTCACAAAAACAACAGAAAGCAAAACAGAAAAGCAAAGGTCATTGATGGTCATTGATTCAATTCATTTCCTTGAATCACTTTTCTCTTAACTTAAATCCAGATCAAAATCAGCTAATCTTGATTATTGTTGTTGTTGTTGTTTTTGATGGTCACTGAAATTATCCTTTCTTTCTTTCTTTGTTGTTGTTGTTGTTGTTGAGTGATTGGTCATCGGACATGATCATTATCATCATCATCATCATCATCATTATCATCGATGATTACATAATGATGATGATGATAATAGTTTCTTCATTGATCGGATAATGATAACAACAACAACAACAACGACGGAAAAAAAAAGTATCAAGTTAATAATCAATGTGTTTCATTGATCAACCGAACGAAAAAATTTACGGAAAAAATGGAAAACCGAGAAAGAAAGTTTTCCCGCTCGATCTAGATCAAAGAAAAAAATGTTTGATAAGATAATTATATCGCTGGATAATTTGACGATGCTGATAATCATCAAGTATTTTTGGTTGGTTGGTTGGTGGTTTGGAAATTGATATGATTTTTTTTCTCTTTTTTCGTTTCTCCGATTGAAATTCAATTCAAATTTGGATTCAATCATCAAAGGAAAAATCTTCTGTTACAAATATGGTTATATCCACCAAACCATCCATCCATCCACCACAATGATATGATTTTTTTATGTTTTGTTTGGTTTTGCTTATTCAGGTTGGTTCGATACAAAAAACAAAACAACAACCTTCACTAAAATTCGCTTTTTTCATTGAAGAATTGAAGTTTTTGGATTTTCGTTTTCGTTGTTTTCGTTTGACATTCCTCGATGATGATCATCATCATTTTAACCAAATTTGGTCAAAAAACAAGAAAAAAACTTTCTTCATTTTGGCTATTTTTGTCTGTTCTTTTGATGATGATTTTCAAGGATCTTCCATTACGGTGAACTTGATCTAAATCTCCAAAATAATTCAGATTTTTCCAGTTCTGAAGATGTTTATATATAGTAATCATCATCATCATTATTTTTTTTCTCCAAAAAAAATCATCATCTTTTTCTCAATTTCCATTGTCAATTTTTTTGCCAGAATGCAAAACAAAACAAACGATGAAATGATTACGAAACTATCAAATTCCAATAATGATGATGATAATAATAATAATGGTAATGGTAATGATGATGACACATAGGTTTTATTATTAAATTATAAAAAAAAGTAACAAGAGAAAATGTTTAGTTGTAAAAAGGTCATTATAATTTTTTTTAACATGGCTTTCTCTCTCTCTCTCTCTCTCTCTCTCCTTGCATTGTGTTTCTTCTTTTTCTCCCATTTTTTTTCCATTATGATTCATCTTTGGAATTTTGGAAAATAGATCGTTTTGGATTGACGTTGATCGATGATTGATTGATTGATTGATTGAAATTTTCCTAATTATATAATAACCATAATTAATGATTTGTTGTTGTTGTTGTTGTATAATTAACCCGGAATCATTCAATCAATCGGACTAAAGAAAAAAAAACATGTGTTTTTTGTGCGGAAAAAAAATCAAATCCAATTAGTTTTGCGATTAATAATCGAATATATCGATGATGATGATGGATGATCGATCGATGTATCAATTATCGTGATTAAATTTATTTCATCGTAATAGTGGTTTTCCATCCTAAACGTTTATCCCTAAAAAAAAATGTATCCGCGGATAGATTTCATTCGTTCTTCGTTTCTCTTCTTTGTTCTTCTCCATAACAAAAATCTTTAATTAACTTGATTTTCAAAACAAAAAAAAAATTTCAATTTTTTTTTTCACAAAAACATTTTCAAGGTAATATCCACCTGTAGAGAAGCAAAAAATGATTCATTCTCAATTGATGATGATAATCATCAACTTTTATCATTCATTTTTTTAGCCATATATAGGATAGAGATTCTTTCGAGGTTTCTTCCGTTCTTTGTAACGAAACGAAACAAAACAAGCGAGACAAAACAAATATTAACAATGACAAAATCTATGATGCATAAATTATTCATTTTCATTACATTTCTTAATTCATTACATTGAATACATGTGAGATTGCTCGAGAGAGCGAGTGAGCGAGAGAGAGAGAGAAAAAAATTCGAATGATTGGCATGAAGGTGATGATAATGTTGTTGATGTCGATGTCGATGTCGATGATGATAATGATAATGAAAGTGGTAGTAGCGGTAATCATTACAGTAGTCAGTTAGTTGTAGTCAATTATGACCAAAAAATTAAAGAAAATCTTCGTGGTCGTCGTTGTCGTAGTCATTCTGCTTTGTTTGCGTAGGAGTTTGTTTTGGACAACGAATGAATAACCATCATCGTCAAACATCATCGAAGTATAAACTTCTTCGATGAATCTATCCATTTAACCACAATCAAAAAGCGTAGGATTCCCGAAAAAAAATCATTATCAATCATAACAACCATGTTGTTGTTGTTGTTGTTGATGCCTTAATTTGGATTCTTTAACAACAACAAGGATTATTCCTACCACAAAATTCACTTAATCGCCTAATCACCTAAACAAAAATGTGTTTTTTTTAATTTTGGTGGCTTTTTTCTTTTTCCCTTTTAACTTTCTCTTCTTCTTCTTCTTCTCTCTCCTAAGGTGTATTACATGTTTTCCTTGTTAACATCGTGTTGATCTTGAATGCACTGTGTCTGTGTGTGTGTGCGTGTGTGTGTGGCTCTCAAACATTCAAAGTTTCTTAATTAAATAATGATGAAAAAAACGAAGCGAAACGAAAATCTATTAAACATTCGTTTTTAAAAGAACGATTTTCGTAAATTTTCTTTCTCTACAAATTTTTCTCTAGTTCTGTTGTTGTCTTTTGTTGCAATCATACACAAAAAATCCAATAAAAACATCATTACGACGATGTTGATGATGACGATACACGCACGCATTCTTCATTTAGCTAATTTTTTTCTTTTGAATTAAAATTTTCTTCGTATTTTTACGTTTTTTTTCAATCAATAGAATGTAATAAAATTTCAACATACCAACGCTGTTTTCAATTTCGTTCCAAGAAACAAAAAAAATGACCAAATGTGATCCTCAATCAATAATCAATCGATAATCAAATCTGCCATATTTATTTTTTCAGCCAATCGATCATCAATTAAATCAATCAATAGTGTGTGTGTGTGTGATGATACAAAAACAGCAAAGATGATTAGGAAAACGTATCGAAATATAATTCGTACAAAATGTCGGCCAACATCAATCCATTTCAATGCTGCATTAATTATTCTGGTCACAATCATTATCAATCTAGTCGTTATTGTTAGTGGTCAAATATCCACTGATTCTGTTGTTGTTGTTAATGATAATCAAAATTTTCATCATCATCAAAATATTCCAAAAGATAATAGGCCACGTTTTCCAAATGGTACCATATTTCAATTTGGTGGTAACAGTAACAGTAGAGGTCAAAATAGCCAAAATGTTTTAACATTTCCATCATCATCATCGTCATCAAATGTGATCCATAATAATAATAATAATAATCGTTTTAAAACCAGACCAATAACTGGTTCAGTCATAAATGTTCATAGCGATCGTATCAATGTTAATGATGATAATGATCGAAGTTTTGGTGAAGAAAATCAACCATCAACAATAAGAATACATGATAATAATCATCAACATGGTGGTCAACATCATCCACTTCATAATCAAATTGATCATATTGATCATCGAAATCCATCGATTATCCATCATCCAAATCATCAACGACCACAAAATATTCATTATGAAGTTAGTTCGGGCCAGGATCATCAAAATCATCAACAACCGATAATCAGTCATTATAATCGATCAGCATTAAGTAATAATGATGATGATCATCATCGTCGTTTAATTACATCAGCACATCAAGGAAGTCGTACAGATTTAGAAAGTTATCATCGTGCTGCTATTATCAATCCAGATGATACAGTTATTGGTGGTTCAAATATTGGTCATCATTATCATGGTACTATTGTTGATGTAACTGATAATTTTGCTCGTGGTAATCAACCTGGTGGTGGTGGTGTATCATCACATCCAAATTATCATCATTCGGGATTAGATTCACCAAATCGAACACAAATTCATCATCATCATCATCATCATTCATCGGCTATATCGACTTATCCCTCAAATGTACGTCAAAATAGTACAACACAACAACTAAATCAACATTCGAATTATCAACAACAAGTTAACCCGATCAATCAAACGGCTGCTACCATCAATCATCATTCGGGTTCGAATATTCATTTTCCAATCGGAAGATTGAATAATCAAACACAAGTTGGTGGTGGTGGTGGTGGTCAATCCATCAATGGACAACGATTAAGAACTTTCAACAACAACAACGGTAATCGAACCTCATCAGCAACAGTATCATCACAACAACAACAACCCGGAACAGCATTTATATCATTAAATTCATTGGATAATAATGTTAATATAGTCGATAATGATGTTGAAGCAATTAATAAAGCTAGAATTTATGCTGAACAAGCAAATGAAGAACAAGCGAAAAAACAAGCACAAAATGTTGTTCGTTTAGCAGCAACTGATCAATTAGAATCAGAAATTATTACTAATCGTACAAGAGGTAAGTTTAATGAATCAATCAAAAAACAAAACAAAACAACAACAAAAAAACATTCAATAACTTTCATTTATCATTTTTAAATAAGATTAAATTACAAAAAATGATAAACGATTAATTGTTTCTCTCTCTCTCTCTCTCTCTCTTCATTTTTTAATAATTAGTAAAAAGTTTTTTTCCCCATTCATTTTTCATCATCATCATGATAAACATCATTATCATCATCAGCAGTAAAAGATGTAATCCAATGCTATTACAATGAATGATTTTTTTTTTGTTGTTGTTGTTGTTGAATGAAATTGATAATGATGATCATTCATTGATCATTGATTGATTGATTGAACAATATTAAGGATAGTTAGGATTTTTATTTAGTTAGTTTCCTTTTCGTCAAAAAAAAAAAAAACAAAACAAAACATTATTTATTCAATTCAAAATATGTTTTCTTTTCATTTTTGTTTAAGCATTGTTGTTTTTTTTTTTGCAATTAAAGATCAAATATATACATTTTTGTAACAATGGAGAGAAGCAGCAACAACAACAACAAAAATGTCTATTTTTCATTCAACATTTAGTTAGTTTATCCTATTTCATTCAAATTCATCATTTGTTACCTGTCAATCAATCAATTTTATATAATTAAATATAGATATCGATTGATCGATCTCTGTGTCATTTTGTTTCAAAATGATCGATTGTAATTCAAATTGATATTAAATTGAAGATGGAGAAGGCGAGAGAGAAAATGACGACCTATTCTCGTTGTTTTGTTTTGCTTGTTTGCTTTTTTTGTCATGTTTGTTTTGTTTTGTTTTGTTTCATTTCAATTGTCTTTTTACCATTTTTTTCTTTTTTTTCGTTTGTCATTTTTGTTTTTTAGCATATTTATCATGCGAAAGCGGTGAAATGATTGTAAAAATAAATTTTACTGAACCATTTCGTGGTATTGGTTATGCTGATTATGATCGTTCAAGTCCATGTAAATTTTATGGTGATGGTGGCCGTTATTATGAAATGCGTTTACCATTAAAAGGTTGCGGTACTAAACAGGTAAATAATCACATCTCACTCTCTCTCACTTCCCTTCAAAATGTTCGAAATCGATACTATCGATATAATCAATCGATACTTTTTCTTTTATTTTTTACCGAAAAACAAAACAGGAAGCACCAAGAATATTCATCAACAATATTATACTTAGATTTCATCGTGCATTAGAATTGGAAGAAGATGAAATAAAAACAATTGTTTGTCGTTATCCACCACCATTAGCACCACCACCACCATTGATTGCTGCACCAATGTATGTTTCTGATTCACGAATTCCGCTCAAATCATTCAATTTTCGCTTACGTTTACGTTTTTTTTTCTTTCCAGATTAGAACAACCACCACCAATGATACCATTCATACCGGCAAAATTATCCGAAATTGAATTATTATTAATCGTTTCGGCATTATTATTTTTAACATTATTATTATTAGGTATTGGTATCGGTTATTATTGTTTAAAGAAAAGAAAAGTAAAAGTTATTCGAAAATTTGTTCCACCGGCTGAAATTCCATATTTTCCACCATCATCATCAGAGGAACATTCTATTATATCGGAAGGTTCAATCATACATCATGATGATTATCAATTTCAAAACCTTGGATATATTCCGGAAGCTAAACTTTCCTATATGGATGATATATTTTATCAGGATAAAGATTTTATCGAAAACGATGTTGTTCAAACACAGCAAAATTTAATGGTTCCAACAATGCCAATATTCGATACCCGGAAATTTGATGATCATTTCATTATGCATGGTTCGGAAACTGATATCGATACTGATTATGAAGTTGATCGTTTAATCGTACCGAAAAAACCACGTATAACTAAATTAATAACGGAAAAATATTTCGTAACACCGAAAACAACAACCGAAATTGTTGATGAAATAATAACACATCGTGTTATTGTACCACCGAAAAAAACGTTATTAACAAAATATCTGGATGATACAATGATTACACCACAAATTGATAATGAAATTGATGAAACAATTACAAATCAAAGACGTTTTGGTCCTGCAAAACCATCATTGCAATCCGAAAAAATTGATGATACTTATGTACATTCAGCCGAGGAATTGGATATTATTGATGATATTGAACAACATCGTATACGAGGACCAACAAAACAGCCACAATTAACCACCACTGATCAAGATGATTATTTTCATTCAGATATTTATGAAATTGATGAAGTTATTGATAATTTGAATGAAACAATTATCAATGCAACAACCACAAGACCATTAACACAATCAACGGTTGATGATGATTATATAACACATTCAAGAGATTTAGATGAATTTTTGGATAATACTGTTCATCGTCGTCGTTTAGTACCAAAACCATCAACGGAACCACCAAAAATTATGGTTAAAAATATTGATGATTTTTATATAACCAATATTACTGAAACAGAAACAAATGAACAAACTACGAAAATCGGTCGTTCAATGCCAAATTTAACATTGGAAATTGATTATGAAGAACAAGAACAAGAAGAATATGATGAACAACAAGGAAAGATTGATTGAAGAAGAAGAACAAACAACTAAATCACGTTTAACTGGATTTGATGTTCGTTTACGTTCGATACCAAGAAAGCCATTACCACAACATACGACAACAACGACATCGATATCCGAAACAACAACAACAACAAAAATTGATGAAATAATTCGCGTATTGAATAATCCACCACGTGATCAAATACCAAATATTGATGAATATTTTATGCTACCAACTAGGAATCGTTTTCGACAAATTATATTAACTGATGAAATATTTCGTACATTAATTTGTGAATCAACAACAATCGATGAATATGTTGAACGTATTGAAAAACATCCCAAGTATGGTCCATTATTTGAACCACCAACTTGGGAAATAATTTTCCGTTTATTATCATTGCCTGAAGTGAATCAAAGAAGGCCGCCAACAACAACCACAACAACAAGATATTCGGATACATATAGGTATGATAATGGATTAACCCTTGATTTTCTGTCTGGTTTTTTCTGATTGATTTTCGTTTTCCATTTTTTTTGCATATTAGATCGGGATTTTCTGCACAAGAAGTACGTTCAGTTACAGAAGAAGATGTAACATTTTCACGTAATCGTATTAGTAGTGGACATTATGTTCCATTACCTGATTATCCTATGGATGATGATAATGATCAGCAACCATCATTATCGGGTAATCGTTGGTTACCCGATCCAAAACGTTATGAATGTTATTCACCGGATTTTACACCAATAAAACCTGCATTCAAAACAATACATCGATATGGTAGTGGTCGTCGATCACGACCATCGGGTACAATATCACCAACATCACCATCAACATCAGTATTTGGAACAAGACGATTAGAAAATCCATATACAACCACAACAAATTCATCCATAAAACAACGTCTTTATGATTATGATTTTCGTCCATATTCACCGGATTTAGATGCATTAAGTTTAGAACCATCACAATCATATTTAGCATATAGTGGATCAATACGTCGACGTAATCAAATTCAATCGATTGAAGAACGTGAAGAAATTAAATCAACAACCGAAACAAATGTTTATGATTGGAAACGTTATAGTTGAAACCAAAACCAAAACAAACAAACAAACAAAACGACAAAATTTTGCTTTGAAACTTTCTACTTTTTTTAATTTATATAAATAATAATATTTTTTAACTAATATTATCTAAAGTATATTTTACAAATTTGTAAAGTAAAGATTTATTGAGTTTATTGAATCTTTTTTTATTTGAGATTTTTGGGAATGAATTTCATCAAAAAAAAAATAAAAATATCAATTTTTTCGAATGTATATCGATTTTTGTTTTTTGTTTTTGAAACAAAAGATGGCGTTATATCATTGTTCCTGAATCAACTTAACGCGTTCGCTATAGCGGTATACCAGCGACTCATATATGCGTCGTTTATTTGCTGTAGTTCTATGCATGTGTTTTTCCAAATCTCCGGTAGCGAACCTGTTAAGCACAATTTAACTAATCAATGTGTTGTCGATTCTGCGAGTCGTAAATAATCGTTTTGTGCTGAAAATCAGATTTTTCCATTGAGTTATGCCACGATAACGCTAGAATTTACGATCCAATCATATCAAAATATTATTATTGTGGTTGTGGCATTATTGGTCCAGTTGATAAAAAAAAAATCGAGCCTATTAGTTTGCAAAAAAGAAATGCCATTCGAATCAGCAATATCATGGTGACGCTGTTGAATCATCTCTCTTTACTTGTTGAATGATCCAACCATTAATTGATGAACTAATTCAAATCGAAAATGATCCATTGGAAGTATGTATTTATTCTCGATGGCGATCGTTGGATTGAGAAAAAATTTACAGTCAAACTTCTTTGCGCGCAATATGTGATGCGCCAGCTAAGGCCAAAGTTTTAAATACCAAGTCCAACACAATGGCTATTTTGGATGTTCGTGGTTGGGAAAGATAAAAGGAAATATCAAACTCAATAACCAACAAATCCAAATGATAAATATGGGTTTCAATCAAATCAAATTTCCTTCCCAAATTTTGAGAAGATTCAGCATAACATTGAGCATAAATTGAAGGACCGACCGATTATGAGAACATCCTGTATTATGGATTAATTATGCTTTATTATTGGTGTAATCCCGGAAAATGAATTCAAAGTTTTTTTTGCTTTGTTTTCGAATATTATTATTTCCAATCTGACCAAATCGATGATAAAAGAAGAAGAGATCCAAAAATGTAAATTATCCATTGACAAATTTATGTTTGAATTTAACAAGCTATACCCAACGGACATGTATCGTTACAATGTTCATGTAATCCATCATCTGCCGGAAGTCGTTCGATTATATGGACCATTAATGGTTAATTCGGCTTTTCACGTAGAGAATAGCATGGATATAATTGGTTGAAAAGTGAAAAGTTTCAACATCGAAACCAATTCGTTAAAACAAAATGTGGAAAATACTTGATGATATCTGAAATTATTAAACGAGAAAGACGAATTCATTATCATTTGTAATGAATTCGTTAACCTTAAAAAATTTGGGATATAATCTCCGATTATCAATTCAGTCATATCAAAATGGACCAACTTACTTTAAACAAAATAGAAATAAGTTTTTCGTTTCATCAAAAAAACATTTTACATGTGTTTTACATCCAAGAGTAGGATCATTTTTGATTTATTTGATTTTTTATCTTTGATATTCTTTTTTAACAAAAAAAATTATTAATATGAAAAGAGAAATATCCAATAAAATAAAATATATTATAAAATGAGAAATTATACTTTACAAATTTGTAAAGTAAATTTTTTTTACAAAATTTTATTTGAGAATTTTTTTGGGAATGAATAATGAAAAAAAAAAATAGATACTTTTCGAATGTATATCGATTTTTTGTTTTTTTGAAACAAAAGATGGCGTTACAATAATTTATTTTTTTCAGTGCTGCCATCTTTTGGAACCAAAAACAACAATTCAATAGAATCACATGAAAAATTTTTACAACAAAAATTTTCAAAAATATTATAAATACTGAATCTGGACAAAAATATAGACAATAAACAAAACAAAACAAAAAAAACAAAAAGTGGAGGTTAATCAATAGGTAACTTTAAATTTTTCTGCTTGTTCAATAATCTGTTGTGTATAAGCTTGTTTATCATTAACATATGTTTCATATGCAAATAAATTTGCTGCATCATTAATATTTGGATCATCTAATAAATCTTGAATACCGATTAATATTTCTCTTATGGTTAATGATGGACGCCAACCATTTTCTGGATTTAATATCGATAAACAAACTTTACCATCTTTCCATATATTTGGATGAAATATTGGTGGATCAAATTGACAAACAGGCGGTTGTAATGGATAACCATTATTAAAATGAATTTTTAATTTAAATTGTCCATTTTCCCATGGTGTACCAGATTTTCCAGGTATTGAACAATCCCATATTAATAAATTGAATGTTCCATCCGGATTTTTAACTGGTTTAGCTTCGAAACCCTATTTGATTGAAAAAAAAACAAATGGAAATTAACAAATTTCATTACGAATTCATCAACAATATTTACATATGGATGATTTTTACGCCATGATTTTCGTTCTTCGGATAATCTTGTCATTGCTAATTCATCCATAGTTTTCTGTTGTTGTTGTTCAAAGATAATTACCACAATAACCGGATTTAAACAGAACCATCAACGAAAAGACACGAGAAAATCAACACAAAACAACCAAGCGCACATCACACACACAAACGCTCAAGCAAAATTCGAAATTCTTTGTTTACGGGAAAATTTCTTTCAATTTTTTTTTGAAAATTCAAATGAATTTTCCAGAAAAGTTTCTCATCATCGATGAAAAATCAAAAATCCGAAAAACATTTTTTAAAATTTAAAATTTTTTATTTATTTGATAACAATAATTTTTTTCAACAGAGAAAACGAAAGCAAAAAAGCAAAAACGAAGAAGAAAATAAAATGAAGAAAAAAAATTTGAACAAAATGAAATGAAATTCAATGATTCTTTCGAGAATCCGCCATTAATTGAATTTGAATTTGTTTGTTTTGGTTCTTTGGTTTCTTATAAGTTCATCTTAAAAACGGTTTTTTGTTTGTTTGTTGTTGAAACAATGTTTTTTTTCCAGTGATTAACATGAGGCATAAAGTGTTAAGTGTGTGTGAAAGTGTTAAGTATATTTTGAAAAGAGAGAGCAAAAGCTTCATAATCATATTATCATTATAATTTATAATACAGATTCTAAAGATGAATTTTTGTAATATTAATTTTTTGTTTGTAATTTGATTATAAATCAGGAAAAGAAAAAGGAAAAGAAAGATAAAAACAAAATAATTAAAAATCAATCAACAACAACAACAACAATAAGTTAGTGAGGAATCCAATTTTTTTTAAAAATCTTTTATGGTGTTTGTATTTGGTAAGTGTTTCAGCAATAAAAATAGATAGATAGATAGATAGATAAGTGTGTGTCGTGTGTGTGTGCAAATAGCCGGAAAGAAAGCAGAGAAAGTTTAGTTTAGTTTTTTTCTTTGAAATGAAAATTTTTTGATTGATTGATTGATTGGAGAGAGAAAAGAAAGAAAGAAAAACTAATCCAATTAAGTCAAGTTTTATATTAACCCTAAGTTATAACTCCGTATCTAATCAATCTAAAAATGTTGTAATTTTTTTGTTATTTTTAGAAATTTTACCTTTTTTTTAAAAAAAAAACTTTGATCAATGATCACAGTGAGAATGTAGTAAACATGATTAACACTTTTACATTCAATTCATCTAAAAATACGATTCTTGTTTTTTATTCGTTTTTGGTTGGTTATTTTGGGAGCCATTGTCATCATCATCATCATAATTATCATTGTGATCGATCGATCGATCGATCGATAGTTAGTTAAACATCATCATCATCATCAAGTCATTGTCATTTTCATATTGAAAATGGCTATATTCAATTGATTGATTAGCAAATCGATTCTTTTATGCAAGAATCAAATTTTAATGAAAAATTCCGAAATGAAAAAAACAATCTACGAATATCATAAACAACTCTACTGAACACCTGAATATATCTAATCTAGTCTAGTCTTTTTTTCTTTGAATTTTTTTTTTTTTTACGTTTTTGATTTTTTTTTCAGATCTCATTCGGCGCAATGTGTGTGTGTGTGTGTGTATTAGAAATAAATAGAAGTTTGTGTGTTGAAAAAAATTTTTCAAGAATTTTCCTTATGACAATAAAAAAAGAAAAAGAAAAACGATCATTATGATGATGATCATCATTGGTTTGCATTTAAAATCATTTTGATTGTTGTTGTTGTTGTGGTTGCCGTTAGTTTCTAGCTACCACAATCAAATACAGAATCCTAATAATAAATATCCATTTGAATCTATTTTTGGTTATATTTTGTATGTTATGTTTATCAAAATGAAATTACCAAATAATAATAATAATAATAATAATAATAATAAATAGAAAAAGAAAAACAGCTGTTTATAAATGTACGTGTTTCATAAAAATGTTTTAGGAATCGAATAAACAAAACAAAAAAAAAGCAGAAGCAGAAAAGAATAATATTTTGTATCCAACCAGCTAACAGGAGAAAAAAAATGCCAAAAGCGATCAAAAAAAAAATTGAAAATTTTTTTTATATTGCCACATTTGTTTGTCTGTCGGTTTGTGTTTGTGTGTAATAAAAAGAAGAGAGAGAGAGAGAGAGAATTATGACAATCATTTGACAACGACGACAATGATGATGACATTTTTTTTTCATCGAAGAATATTCTGGCATCCCAAACACACACACACATCAAACGCACACACATCAATGAATAAAAAATGAAGAGAAAAAAAGAAAAAGAACAAAAAAAATGACAATATTTTGTGTTGATGTGTGTGTGTCGATCGTTTGGTTCTATCAAATTCCATTTTTGTTTTGTTTTTTTTTGTTCAAAAACAAAACGGAATCGATGAACACAGAATAACAGAATAACAGAATTTCAGAAAAAAAATTTTTTGATTCCATTACATAAACGCACACACACACACACAACATACAATACGATTTACGATGAACAATAAAGATTAACACGCACACACATCACACACACATCAAAATATTTTTGAAATTTTTAAAACATAGTTTAGAAAGGAAGGTGTGTGAATAAGTGATGGGCGTGTGTGTGTGAAAAATTTTTTTGATCATCGATACAATCGATTGTTTGTTTGTTTGATTCAAATATTATTTCATTATGAATAAAAAATCAAGGTGGTTTTTTTAACATTTGTTGTAATAATTGTAATTTTTCTTCTAAAATATGATTTTTCTGAATCGTTACTGTTAAACGATTTAACAGTTGTTTTTCCGATGAATTCCATAGGTTTATAATTTCATTTTTCGATAACCGTTCGATTGATGAATGATCGATCATTGCTGCTGCTGTGGATGTTGATGGCAAATTTTTCAATTTTGTTTTCCTTGTTGGTTTTTTCGATGATAATGATTTGGTCGTGTAATGACGGTATTGTTCGGATTCAATCATTGAATAACCACCGCTACCACTGAATTCACCTTCTTGTGATGATTCACTTAATTCTTTTTTTATTGCAGGTAAATCTTCAAATGATAATATCCGTCGTTTACGGGAATATTGTCGTTTTTGTTCCGGATCACAAATACCTTCGGATAACAGTCCTTCAAAATAAATATTTTCCAAACTAAATGATTGACTTGTTTGTTTGCTTTGTAGCAATTTTTGTCTTCGTAATCTGGTTGCTGTTTCAATTGGTTTTTCATCATCTTTTAACGATTGATTACTTTGATTTGATCGACGACGATGACGTCGATGTTGTTGATGGCGACGACGACAACGAAACAATGGATGTTCCAATTCTAATGAACTTTTCAAATTACTTTTACGTTCACCAACAATATTTGAGGTTTGCTGGTCCAGTTGATGGTCATTCGGCTCTGTTTTTCATAGAGGGAAAAAATGGGAGAGTTTCAATGGGAAAGTTTCCAGGAAAACGATAACTAACCTCGAAAACGAATTGATGAAATACGATTTTGATCCATATCGATTGAATTATCCGTTGTAGTTGATAATAATGATAATGAAAATGATGGTCGTGTTACACGCATATTAACATTTGTATTTAATGCTGCTTCTTCATCGATCATTAGATCGGATAATAAATCATCATCACCATCCGCATCATCATCATCATCATCAATATCAACATCAGCATCATCTTTTTGCATACTACGTTCGGTTTGTTGTAGATGGACGCTTTTGGAGAAGAAAAAAAAATGAAAAGAATAGTTCCCGGAAAGTTTGTTTCCCAACAAATTATATACTTACACTTTACGAACTTCTTGTATCATTTCGAAAAATTGTGATTTACTTTTTCGTCTTCGGGCTTCTTCTTTTGCTTTCTGTTTGGGGAAGGAAATTTTTCCCGGATTTAGATTATTCAAATTGAAAGAAAACTTTACGAAAATATACCCTTTTAACACTTTTTTGAAATAAACTAGCAATTTGTCCTTCACGTAGATTTGTAATAATTTCTTTTGCCGAATGATGTGGTGATACTAATTCAACTGTATTAATAAAACGATATAGTTTCTATAGTTTTAACACGGGAAAGAAACATAGGGAACAGAAAAAAGGTAAATATCAGATCAAAAGGTAACCATCGATTATGGCGTCAATTATAAACTTTACCTGTGAAAAAAACATTAAATTTGGACTTTTCCAAAAACAATCTTTAGGTTTTTTACGAAACCCGGGCAATAGATATTTAAATGTAAAATGTTCGGCCAATAATATTAGGATTCCAACCAAAATACCGATAAAAAGCATAAGGAAAACACCGGCTACACCACGTACGGTTAATGGTTCTGGTTTGGATAACGATGTTGATTCTAAACAATGTACACGACCATACCATTTACGATGTAATTGATCCAAAAATCCATATTCATTATATTTAAGAATTAAATTTGAAATGGATTCCTTTAGGTGGGAGAGAGGGGTTAAAAACGAAACAAAACAAAAATACAAAAATTCAATTCAAAGAAGTGAAAAAAAATGATTTTTAATTTCTTTAAAAATAATTTTGAAAAAATGATAATAACGAAAGAAAGCGAAGAAGCGAAAAATGATTGATGAAAAACAACGATGACAATCAACAACAACGAAACAAAACAAAACAACAAACGAAAACTGAAGAAGATGCGGAAAAACTGGATGATAAATAGAGCAGCAAAGAAATGAAAAAATCCAACAAGGCCAGTATAGAGAGCTAGAGAGAGAAACAAACAAACAGAATTCACAGAATTTGAACAAGTCAACCGGAATCATCATTTTCTTCTTCTTCTGGGTCTTCAGCAGAGAGAGAGAGAGAGAGAGAGAGAGAGAGAGAGAGAACATCTTATATAATGGTGACAATGGCAATGCACATTGGAAAATGAAAAATGAAATTAAAAAGTCAAAAATGAATTTTTTTTCCCGAAAATTTTCTCGGTTGAAAAACAACAACAACAGCAAATAATTTTTTCAACGAAAAAAAATATGATTTTTTCAAAAGAAACTTTCCTCGGAAGAAGAAAAAAATCCATCATTAATTTTAGAAGAAACAAAAAAAAATGTTCCAGGATCCAAGTGAAAAGGAAAATTTCTCTCGAAACAAAATAAATTGAGGAAAGATTTCCCGAAAAAATGAACAATCACCACAATTTGTTTTTTTTTTTTGTTTTGTTTGGTAAATGAAAACCGAAACCCCAAAACAGAATTTAAGAAATGAAGAATTTTATTTGTCCAATGAAGAAAATGAATGAATGAATGAAGAAACCAAAAAATCAAGTAACAATAAATCATCGAATCATTAAGTAAAACAAATTTCAAAAAAATGGCAAAAACAAACAACAACGAAATGATGCGAAATGAATGAATAAATTTTTTCTTTGTTTTGTTTTGGGATTTTTCAAACTTGGAAAAACAAAAAAAAATTCAATTTCACTCGGTTGAAATCACATTCATGTCATTTGGTTTTTTTTCGGGTTTGAAATCGGTAAAAAACCCGAAAAACCCGAAAACCAAAGGCAAGGAATAATATCATGCCTTGTTGTTGTTTTCGTTTGTTGTTGTTGTGTTGTTGTTGTTGTTGTCTTGTTGTTGTTGTTTGAATTATATAATCATAATAATTTTATAGAAGAATATTCCTACTTTGTTTCTTCTTCTTCTTTATTGGATTCTGTGTTTCAAGAATCAAAAAAATACAATGTTTTAAAAATAATGTTCGCAGCATGTATCATCATAATCATAATCATCATCAAAGTGATGATTCTGTTTTTCATGTTTGAATTTTTATTTTGTTGTTTTTTGTTGTTTTTGTTTTTGTTTCATTTTTCATTTTTCGTTGTTTTCGTTTTTGTTTTACCATCTTTTTTCCATCATCATCATCATCACTATTGGTTTTCCTTCGGTTTTTCCTTCGATTTTGCCCGGGATTCAGCCAGAAAACCCGAAAAAAAAATTATCAATTTGAAAAATTCATTTTCAAAATGTTGTTCAAAACAGATATAAAATTTTGCTACTTTTTTCACCCCCCTCAAGAATAACTATAGACTAGAGAGACACTGAAAGGGTACACATACAGAATCCATTTTATCAACAAAAAAAAAAGAGAATCCTGAAAGAATCGTGATAGAATCCAGAATCGGAAACCAAAAAAAAAAAAAGCTTTCAGATGCAGAAACAGATGATGATGATGATTATGATGAAAGGAAAAAAAAATCAAATAAAGCAGGCAACCAAAAACCAAAAACCAAAGCAAAACTAACGAAATGAAACGATGATGATGTGATGACAGTATTGTCCCGACGATAACGAAAAAAAGGGATGCAAAAAAGGGATGCAGTAAATTGAAAACAGCAGCAGAGAGAGAAAATGAACAAACAAGATGCTATCGGATGTTGTTGTCGATGTTCACTTTGGTTTTTCTTTTTCTGATCCTGAAACCAATAACGCCCAACTTAACACTACTGTACTACACTACATTGCTGATGGGAAAAAAACTAGGTCAAACCGACAATGTTTAGTTTAGTCGAGTCAAGTCTAGTCGCATATAGCAAAAACAACAGCAACAACTATATGCAGGGATCTTTATCAGTGAAAAAGAAACGCTAAAAGAAAAACGCTAAAGAAGCGAAGAAAGAAACCCAAAAGTGAAATGACTATTCAGATTTTCGATAATAATCCAGAAAACATTAAATTAAAATTAATAAAATTTGTAAAAAGTTTGTAAAAAGTTTGTAATAAAAAATTTGTAATTAAAAAATTTTAATAACTTACACGAAATGGAAAACCTTTTTGCATACCAATAGCATATGCATCATCAAATATAGAATCACCTAATAAACGTAGATTACATCCGGGATCATTTGCACGATAATAATCTAGAATGGCTGTATCACCTAATCAATACATCTAGTTTATTATTTCTAGAAAAAAAAGCAGAAACAAGAAAAAACAGAAAAAAAGATGAAAATAATGATTGGTTGGTTGGAAAAGAAAATGAATAAGGTCGAGAGAGGGCAAAGAAAATAATGATACATCAGTGTTATTTTTATTTTTTTTTTTATTTTTTTTGTTGGGAAAATTAATGATAGAATCTGATAACTTTAATCCACCGAAAAACCAAACAAACTGGAAAAAAATAACCGCGGAGAGAATATTTTCGGAAAGACTTTTCCGGGAAGATTTTTTTTCTTTTTTGGATATCCTTCTGGAAAAATGAAAAATGATTGTTGTTGTTGTTGTTGTTGGTATTTTAGAAGATACTTGAAGTTTCTTTCTGCTTGGTCGATTTTTTTTCTGACTTACTTGCTTTGCTTTACTTTACTTAATGATTGTGGTCTGTGTTTTTGTTTTTCGGTAATTTCTTTCTTGTATTTAAGATATACTTATTATAAATGAAAATGAAAAAATCATTCGGGGTCAGTTAATAATTTGTCGTTATCGTTGTTATCCGAAGAAAATTTATTGTTTCTTAACAAGATTATTATTTTTTTGGTTTTGGTTTTGGATTTCCGAAAAACTTTCTGGTGAAATGTGACTTTGGAACAGTTTTCATTCTTGATTTCATTCTTGATTTCTAATTTCTAATTTTTCTTCCACAAAACAATCCGATTCATTCTTCAATGTTCAATGTATAATCAATCAAAATTCTTGTGTTTTGCGAATGGAATTTGGACAATTTTTTTCCCCTTTTTCAACAATGATATTCTATTCTCCGGAATTCGGACAATGTCTCACTCTCCTTCGCTCTTTCTTCCACTTTCATTGGTTTTTCGTTCCTCAAACAAAAAAAGATTTTCACTTGAAGAAACATAATTGTATTTTTGTTTTGTTGTTTTTTTGATATTGAGAATCATTTAGATAAAGTAATATTTAATGATAAAATCATTGGATTCTTTTCTGTTTCTTAATTCGACTATTTCGACTATTTCGACCATTTCGATGATTGTTTTATTGTTGTTAATCGAATAATAACAGTTTTGAAAAGAAAAGCAAAAACAATCATCATTGATAAATCACTTTGATTTAATTTTGGGTGTAAATTTTCTGGGAAAATTGAAGAAAATCAAATCAAAAAAAACTTTACCGTAAACTTTCCAAACCAGCATCAAAACTATCAACTTTATAACGTTGTATATGATGCCATAAATCAGTATATTTTTCCATTAAATAACCTTCAGATGCTGATGATCTTGCTGTACCAGTACGTTGTTGCATTAACTATAAATGAATAGGGAAAAGGAAAAAGACAGGAAAGGAAAAAACAAACATCAAACACATGAAAAACATTCGCAACATCATAAAAATTCCTAAGTGCATAATGTATATTGTCAACCAAACAACAACATGGAATATGGATTTTTTTTTGTTTCTGGTGGAAGGAGGGGGGAAGGGTTAATCATCAATTATATTTATAATTATAATTAGTTATTATAAGTCATTAAAAACATCAATTAAAATATTAACCCAAGGAAAATAAAATTAATGCATTATAATAGAATGCTACTTGGATTCTACAAAAAAACTAAATATTTTGGCACTTTTTTATTTAGAGCATCATCGAGAGAGAGTAGTGTAGGGTTAATAATAATAAGATGAATATATAGAGAGTATACATGTATACTTACACTACTATCATGAAAATCATTAACTTCTGGCAGAAGGAAACCGGCAAAATGTGCAGCAATATTAGCAGTATAGGTAGCTAAAAATATAACACTGAATGCACCCCAAACATTGATTAAAACCTAAAAGGAAAACAAACAACAAACCGAATAAAGTAAAGTAAAGTAAAGGTGGAAAAGAAGGTAAACAAACAAAAGAAAGGTAAACAAACAAAAGAAAACAAAAGAAAGGAAAAAGAAATTAATAATGACGAAAATGTTCCCGGAAAGAAAGAAAATTTCTATAGAAAAAAACTTACTTTATTTGGCCATGATTTAGGTGCTTTAAATGCAACAAGATGACTAAATAATAATGAACACATAACCCATAATGCTGATGCTAATGAAAAATTTTTCGTACGTTGTCGACCCCATGGATTTAAGGCCGAATGGTGAAAACCATTCATAAATTGCAGCAGCAATTGCTGTTGCAACTAATGATGCAAATATTGCAGCCCATAATTCATAACTGAATGGTATCAGGAATGCTAATAAACGTACATCCGAATATGAACTAACTGATGATAAACATGATACACCGGAATAAAAAAATGGTACCGAATAATCGATTGCCTAGATCGATTAGAAAAACAGAAAAAACAAAAACAGAAAAAACAAAATGAATGGACGATCAGGGAAAAGCAAAACAGAAAAACTAGAGAAAATGAAAATGAAGAGCAGCCGAAAATGAAAAACAATTAATATAAATCACGAATTGTGTCTGGTGAAAAAAAAAAAATTTGTTTCAATTAACATTCATTTGGTTTTCTGGAAACTTTTCCCTGGAAACTTTTTTCTGGACCAAAAAAAAACATTTTGTTTTCGCTACTTGTAATTCACATCTGTCATTAGAATTCAATGAAATGAAACAAAATGTTTTTCGGTGTTTTTTGATTTGAAAATTGAAAAAAAAAAATTCTATTTTCATTGATGATATGATTGGTTTTTTCTCTTTTTTGGCCGGGACAAAAAACAATCATATCAGGAGAAAAAAACCGAAACCGAAAACAAAACAAAACAAAACAAAACAAAACAAAACAAAAAGTTAATTAGATTCGGTAATCAAAAATCGGGTTCCAAAAACGGATTGTGTTCTTTTCTATCATTGAAAAACAAAAAACAAATAAAAACAAATACGAATTGCCTATTTGCCTGCCTGCCTATTTGTTTTCTATTGCCTGCCTGCCTGCCTGCTTGCCTGATTGGTTTCGATTTAATGAAAAATCTTTTTTTTTTATATTCAAAATAAATAGATCTATTGCATAAGTGAGTGTCTGTGCTTTGTGTGTGTGCGTTGTGTTATATGTATATGTTCTATTTATAGGAATCAAATTTCAAGATTATAATCATCATCATCATTATTCAATGTAAAAAATGATTGTGTAATATGAATGATTTTACTTTTTTTTGGTAGAAGAAGATATATATATTTTGCGAAACTACAAATGAAATATAGATGTGGAGATTATTTTATTTTCAGTTTGGTTGCTGTCGTTTGTTTTTTTGTATGCAAGAATAAAGTGTATTCAAATGTGCGTGTGTAACAAGAATAGAATATCCTAAGAAAGGAATAACTGAAATTCATCATAATTATATCATCATCCTTAGCATCATTTTTTTTTCAATAAAACTTGAATTTTGATTCGTTTGTTCTATGGTGGATGATGGAAATACATACTGACTATCAAATGACTTTTTCTTTGTTGTTGTTGTTGTTGTTGTTAATTTCATTGCATCCATATAATGAGCAAAAAACAAAACAAAAAATCAAACAATAAATTGATGTTTCATCATCAGAAAATCTTCAGTGTTTTTTTGGATGAAATTTAATGATGTATAAAAAAAACTTGTTATTGAATCCAGTAATCAGGGAGAAAAGAAAAATCAAAAAGAAAAATTGCAGAAGAAAAGGAATAAATCATTAGGCAAAGAGATTGAAGAAAGCCTAATTAACCCTTTTTTTCTGCAACAAAAAAAAAATATTGCATCCATACCTGTACACGTGAACTAGTTGTACTGAATGCAGTAAAACTTAAATGTGCAACATCATTAACTAGATCAGCAGTAACACCATCCCATTTACCATCTTTTCGAATACCAAATAAACCATCAGCAACCAAATAAAGATCATAATCAAAATGTAAATCTCTTGCAACTGCATTTAGTAGATCGATTGCAATACCGGCACAACAATTAACATAATATTGTTGTCCTTCAAATTGTCGTCGTTGTGAACGAAAATCAGTAAATATTGATATTAAATCATCACGAACATTTGTTGAAACCTATTGCAAAAAAAAGGAAGGAAAGGAAAAAATTCAATATTAAAAAAAGCGATGTGGAAAAGAATTTCTGGAAAATTTCTCGAAAACTTTTTTTTTCAAAAATTCAATGAGGTTGTTGTTGTTGTTGTTTGTCAAATTGATCATTCTCTCTCAACTTCACTTTAATCTCTCTAGAGACAATTGTTGTTGTTGTTTTTGTGGTATTAAATTAGCATCTGGTTTTTACGTTTCTCTCTCTCTCTCTCTCTCTCTCTCTCTCTCTCTCTCTCTCTCTCTCTCTCTCTCTCTCTCTCTCTCTCTCTCTCTCTCTCTCTCTCTCTCTCTCTTCATCATTACAAACAATTGGACAGAGCGAAACAAAAAAAAAAAAAACAATTGAAAATTCTATTCTCGTAATTCTGTCTTTAGAATTTTAAAATGAAAAAATTCTTTCCGGAAATTTTTTCTTTTTTTAAAGAAAGAAAGCGACAATTTTATTAAAAGTTTCATTAATTAAACAAACAAAAAAAAACGGAAGAAAAAAACTTTCTGTTCCATTTTATTGTCAGAAATTTTCTCTACTATCAGTAATCTAAGCCCTAGGCAAATATAATAATATCTGTCATCACTAGAAGCAGAAAACAGAATACTTTTTTTCACATTTCAAGAAGAAAAATTCTCTGATGAAAATTGATCAATTAATTGAATTTTGATTTTTGAAAAGATTTTTTGTTTGTTTGTTTGATTTTCTTAATCAATCGATCAATATGAAAAATGTAAACAAACGAAAAAAAAACAAAACTTTTGAACTTACTTTAAGGCAAAAATCACCAATCAGACAAGTATTATTATCTAATTTTGTTGATTCAATAACAAATGGTGGGGTGCAATATTTGTAACAACACGAAAACGTGGTTTTCCACCACCACCACCACCACCACCTTTGCCACCATTAACACCACCATTATTACCGCCACCACTATCATCATGATTATCAACAATAATATTCTGTTGTTGTTGTTGTGATGGTTGTTGTTTTTGTTGTCGTTGTTGTTGATTCATATTTTCAGCATAAACAATATAATTTGGTAATTTTGTTTGTTCCGAACCAATATAGATAATAGTATTGATATTTGCACGATCAAACGTAATATTACCAACTATATTCCATCGATTCTTCGTTGTTGTTGATGATGATGATGATAATGTCGGTTGATTGATTGTCGAACGACCATTATTTATATTTGTAGAGATTTTACCATTATCGATTGTATCGATTGGAACCAAATTTAAAATATCAAAATGAGGCACTATTGATCGATACATATCGAGCATAAATACATTATTATCATCATCACCAACATTATCATCAATGGCATCACCATAAACATCATCATCTGTTAAATCATCAAAATATTTATTTTGCTGCTGTTTATCGTTATATTTATCACCATCAATACCATCAATATTATCATCATAATAATATTCATCATCAATCATACGCATCATCATTATAATCGTTATTATTTAGGTTTCGTCGTTGTTGTTGTTGTTGTTGCTGCAATCTTTTTATTGAAGAATCTAGTTTTGGTTGTTGCTGATTATTATTATCATCATCAATATTGTCATCAATGTCATCAATATTTTCGATATCAATATCGTCATCATCAATAGTATCGGATAAGATATTTCTGTAATTCCGGGAATTCGTGAAAAAAACAAAGAAAACAACAAAACAGCCGGTTATTATCAGTGTTTTTTTATTTTTACACCGAGGTCATCAGTGTTTATACAGTTATTTTATTATTTTTTTTTTTTGGAACAAAATTAGGGGTAGTGGTAATATTTTTTTTCTGGGTAATAATGATTAAATAAACTTACCCTTTTGATAAACCGGATGATGATGATGATCGTAATAGTTGTGGTAGTGGTAGGTTGGAAGACAATTTCAAATGATCATCAACATCACCATTATACTGATCACCATTATCATCGTGATGATGATGATGATGATTATCATTTGTAACTAAATTTTGGAAAATATTTTCATTTTTTTCTTCAATCGAATCATTATTGTTGTTGTTGTTGTTGTTGTTGTTGTCATTGTTGTTGTTGTTAGTAAAGCTATTATTTTTGTTGTTGTTGTTGTTGTTGTTGTTTGTACCAAAATGACGACGATTTCTTTGTTGTTGTTGTTGTTTATGATGATGATGTTTATTGTTATTATTATTGTTGTTGTTGTTGTTGACAATTTTATGATGATACCAAGGCCATTGTTGTTGTTGTTTTTGTTGTTGTTGTTGTTGTTGTTGTTGTTGTACGATTGTTGATAATGAACAATGTGAACGAATATGATATTTTTTCAATATTGGATTCAATAATTTTTTTAGTTCACTGAAAGAAAAAGTCAAAAAAAAAAACATCGGTTATATATTGAACTGATAGGATAGTCAAAAAAAAAAAAACAAACAAAAAAAAAAAGTTTCCGGAAAAGATTCAAAAAGAAATATTTTAGAAAAGTTTTTTTGTTTAAAAATGTTGGCTTCACTGCCTTAATTCACTATTCCATTCAATGAATGAATGACTGGTGGGGAAATGGTGGTGCATTAAATCAAACCAAACCAAACCAAACACACATACATCACTTATCTGAAAGAGAAAAAATGATTACGTGATCCAGAAAAAAAAGCCAGTTGTGTGGAAATAGGAGAAAAAAAATTCATTCATTTTCATTCTCAATGACAAAAAATATTGTTCTCGGTTTTTTTTCTTTTGATATTGAATTTTGAATTATTTAGCATCTCTCTTCCAGTTGTTGTTCTTTTTTGTTTTATTTGTTTTTATTTTTCCAGTTTTCTTTCCATCATTCATTCATTTCATTGTTCCTTTCTGGTTTCTTAAAATGTTTTTTTCGTTTTGTTTTGGCTTCGTTGCTGAATTGTCAAATAAAAAGAAAAAATTTGAAAAATCTATATCTGTAGAATCTTGAGTAGTTCAGGCAGGCGAAAGAATTGAAATAAAGAAAAAAACTTTGCACTGTAAAAAACTTTGCACAGAGTGAAAATGGGTTTTCGTTTCTTCTCTCGGTCCATTACATCGGTCGTCATTTTTTTGGTTCAAAATTTTTATTTCGATTTTTTTTCCTTTGAAATGAATTTTTTTCGGGTTAATGTTGTGTGTTTGTGTGTGGAACGACAATCAGCTAACCAACCGACCGACCAACTTAACATTGGAAGAAAAATCCATATGAAAACAAAGTCGAAAGAAAAGGATTTCTGTAGATCTGTAGAGGACGGAACCCGGTTTACTCAATTGAACCAGAGACTTGGCAGAAAACCATATTATCAATGCAATTGATGATCGTAAACAAAAAACAAATATTGAAAGAAGGCAAACACGAGAATGGTTCATTAAATTCCAAAGATAAACATAGAATGATAATGATGATGATGATCGAAGCAATGAATGAAATGAAATTCATTGATATTCGTTGATGAGAAACTTTTTTGTTTTGGTTGCTGTCAGAGTCCAATGATGATGACAACCATGTCAAAATGGAAATGCCGAAAATGATGATGATGATGATGATGACAAGAGAGAGAGAGAGAGAGAGAGAGAGAGAGAGAGAGAGAGAGAGAGAGAGAGAGAGAGAGAGAGAGAGAGAGAGAAAATATAAACTTTTTTTCAAATCAAAAAATATTCAAACATTTTGATCCAGAAAAAAGATGGAAATTTGTTTGATTTTGTCATTTGTCGTTTGTTGTTGTCATACGGATTTTTTTCTTTTTCAGCCGAAAGCTGAAAAAGAAAAAAAAATCGAAAAAATAAGATTCTCGGTGATGGAAATGATAACAAAGAAAAACTGAAAAGAAAAGAGATTCTTAATCAAAGCAAAGAGAGAGAAAAAAGATTTTCGAAATTTCCATATTTTTTTCCAACAGAAAATCGATATTATGCAAATTTGGTGTTTGTTTGTGTATGCGTGCATACATGATACGAATTTTAATTTCAAATAAAATGTTTTTCTTTTTTTTGGAAAAAAAGTGAAAGAAAATTCTGTTTATTCTCTTTCATCAACGAATAGGATTTTCACTATTCCAACATTCAAAAGTCAAAAGAATATCAACAAACAATGAATTCTGTGTCATTCAGAAAAGCAAAAAAAAAACATTACCGAAAAACGAAAAAAGATTAAATCAGTGAAAATATAGACATCAGGAAAAAAAGGGCAAAATATAAACAGAGAATCTAAAGAATCTACAGAATCCAGAATCACATTATCAAAAGAATAAATATTTTTAAAAAAAAGAGAAAAAAGAGTTTCAGTAGCGACTGAAAATCCTTATGTTTATGATCGATGTTTTTGTCTCTGGATTGATTGAAAATCATTGTTTGTTTTTCACCGAAATTAAAACAAATTAAAAAGAACTTGTGTTGAAACACAAATCATCCATTAACCAAAATGACCAAGTGTATCTGAAATTGAGAGAGAAAAAAAACATCAAGTTGATCATCATCAATTGAAAAAACAAAGGAAAAAAGTATCCAGTGTTTTGTGTAATTGAGAAATTTTTTCGGGAAATCTTCCCGAAATAATGATGATGATGATTGTAATTGTCAATCTCAATCAATATATAAAACAAAAAACAGAAAACATTAACAACAACAACAACAACAACCAAATATTCAAATTATGGATGAAGTGTACCATGATGGAGGGGGAAGCAGATAATGATTGGTTTTGATCGAAAAAAAAAAAGATTTGTTGTTGAGAATGCGAAAAAATGGGTCATTCATGAATGAATGACTGAATATCAAATCAAATCCAATTCAGAAAACAACAATTTTGTTTCATCATCGTCGATGTTTATGTTTATGTTTGTTGTTTATATGAATAAACAACAACATTTAAAAAATAAAAAAGAAAATGGTTTTTCTCGCTTTCACTTTGTTTATCCAATATGCATGAGTGTGTGTGTGTGTGTGGGTGGATGGATGGATGGATAAATGGATGAATGAATGAATGTTTTCGATTTGCAAAAACAACAATTTGAATATCACCACTTTTGATCACATTCTCGAAATCGAAAATAATATCAATTTTCTCTCTCTCTCTCTCTCTCTCTCTCTCTCTCTCTCTCTCTCTCTCTCTGACGACAATCGATTTGAAAATCGTAGAAAAGAATCCAAACGAATCTCAAGTGTGTTTGTGTGTGTGTTTGTTGCGTGTTCAAGTTTCAAGTGTGTCAATGTGTGTTTATAATCTCAAATTACTAAGAAAAAAACGAAGAAGAAGAATCAAGTTTGTTTTTGTTACTAAAGAATTTCTTTTCTTCGTTTTTTTTCGCAAACATTATTTTTTCATTGTAACGGAATTTTTTTGCTTCAAACACACCAGACACACGCCAAATGTGTGTGTTTGGTTTATATTTGTCATAAATTTTTCGGGAAAGTTTACTTGGATTTTTTTTCTGTTACAAAGTGAGAAATTTTGGTGTTCAAAATGTTTCAAAACGCAAAAAGAAAGGAATTTATTTTGGAAAAAAAAAGAGTTTTCTAGTTTGTTTCTCAGTTTGTTTTTTGTTTTCAATTCAAATTCAGTTTAGGAAAATTCCCGGGAAAAAAATTCCCAGAAATTTTAATCCTTTTGGATAACGGAAAGTAAACATTACACTATTTATGCAGACTATTCTAACCAAAACAAACAAAACCAAACAAAAAAAAACGACTATTTCAACTCCATTGATCAATCCATATAAGGGATTTATAATAAAAAAAACCAAATTTGGAAACAACAAAAAACTTTTTTAACCAAAAAAAAAAAAAAAAACAAATTTATTCATTGACATAATTAGTTGGAAACTTTTCCCGGAAACAAAACCAAAAAGAAACTTTACCGTAAAATATTGATACGATATTCAATTTGTTCGGCTGTATAATTTTCCGGTGAATCTATCCAACCAGAATTGAATAATGTCGTCGATGTCGGCGATGATGGTGATGACATTAATGATTTTTTCTTTCGCTGTTTCAATTCATCTGATTCTGGTTCTGGTTCTGGTTTTTTATCATTATCATTATCGTTTATGAAAGACTTTTTGGGTAATGGCGATGAAGAATTTGGAAACAAACGATGATGTTAAGGCACTTGATGTATAATAACCAAAGGGTTTTTGTTGTTGTTGTTGTTTTTGTTGTTGTTGTTGATAATTTGATGATTGTTGTAATAATTTTAATTGATAAGAATTTAATGCTGCTTTACCCATTAATTCAACAATAGAATCTAATAATTTTGGATCATAAATTTTACGATAACGATTCTGTATGGCTAGCATTCCAATTGGTAATGGTGGTAAATCATCATCATCATTATCAACATTGTAGCCATTAGTTGTTGTTACTGGTGGTGGTATTCCATTAACATTGTTGACAAATTGATGACGAGCATTAGTGGATGTTGATGATGTATCAAATTTCTCATTCGATTTCAAACGGCCATCCAATAGAATCCAAATTTTTTCACCATTAAATAAATCTAATTCTTGTCCAGTATTAATAACACGTTTCATTATACGTTTATCACAATGAACAAGAACAATACGACGATGTGTTGTCTGTATTTCAGCCATACGTAAATAAAACTAAATTTTTTTTTTTTTTTGTTACGAACAAAAAAATTAAACAAAAGAAAGGAAAAAACATTCAATTAATGAAACATGACAAAGGGGGGAAAAAAGATACAATATTAAATATTTGATACAATGTAGCAATTTTGTCTTTTTGGCTACATTTTTTCTTTTTTTGGCTACTTTGTTTGATTTGAAACATTATCCCACGACCAAAACATTCATATTGTGTGAATGAAAACATTAAACAAAAACAAAACAAACCTCTTTTTGTGGTAATGATTTTGTTACACGAATAATCATTAGATTTTTCCATATTGACATCAAAAGACCAGCTTTTGATTGACGAATTTGTTCATGTTGTTCATGTTTGGCACTTGATGGTTTTATTTCTCGCTTTTGTCGTTGACGTTGTCGTCGTCGTTTTATTCTATCATATTTCAAAGATTCTTCTTCTTCTTCTTTTTGTTGTTGTTCAAATATTGATTCATCATCATCATCAACAACTGAAATTCTAGATGATAATTTTGAATCTGTAGCAGTGGTGGGGATGGTGGTGGTGGTGGTAATAGTAGGCTTTTGTAACAATAATGTATCAGCCAACATGGCACTTTTTTTTAATTGTTGAACGTTTTAATTGTATCCAATCATATTCTGATGTTGATGATGCTAATGTTGATGAGGATGATGAATGTTTGGCAGCATTATTATTATTTAAATTGAGCTTTTGTCGATGATGATGAGGATGATAATTGTGGTAAAATGAATGTCTTGCTTGTCTTCGTCGACGATATTGTTTTAGTTGTTTGTCGTTGATGTCGATATAGTTGTCGTTGTTGTCGTTGTTCATAATCAAAACGAAATGAATTACAAAGTGAACTTAAACGTCTAGCAAATTGATCGGATATAATTGATTCATCAATAATTAATAAGGCATCAAACCAATATTGTTTTCGTAATAATTTAAATGTTGCATCAGCTAATGTTTGTATTGGTGGATCTAATGATAAATGTAGCAATGTTGATGATGATGATGATGATGTGGGTAACCAATGATTTATTTTCGGGAAATTTCTTTGCTGTTGTTGTCGCTGCTGTTGTTGATTATCCTGTTACAAATTTAGAAAAACAAAAACAGAAACAAAAGAATTAATTACAAAACCAAAATTAATTAAATTAAATTAATTTTAAAAATTTATGAGAGAAAAAAAATTCGAGAAATGTGTCAACTATATATTAACCTTGTTGTGAATTTGTAGCAAAAAATTCTAAAAAAAGTAGCGAAACTGATCTTGAAAAAAATTGATACTTTTTTTCCGATGATGGATCCAAATCAAAATCAATCACCAGCCACTACTTATTCACCAATGATTTCTCGTAATCAAACTACAAATGATGATTCTTCAAAAATGATGATGAAATTGATTATCGTATGATTTATAAAATAATTTGTAAACAAAAAATACCAAAACTAACTGAACAACAAAAAAAATGGCTACAATCATTTGGAAACAATTGAAACAAATTTTGATTTAAATGTAATTTATTTAATAATAACAAAATTATTAACACTACATCAACCATTGATATCGAATGATAATCATAAAATGTTTGAACAATTAATGAATACATTACAAAAATGGAAACTATATTTGGATACAAATGATCGGGAAAAAATGGATGAAAAAATTGAAAAAATTTATAATAATTTTCAGAATAAATTGCGTTTGAAATCAAAATCTCTAACAAAAACAGCGACAACAATCCAAAGAAAAAAAACAAAAAATTGAAAAAGATTTATTGGAAAATGGTAATGTTGGTTATTTTCTACGAAAATATCCAAAATTATCGATGAAAGAATATCGTGGTTTAGTTGAAGAATTTATTGATTCAATTGATTTTTCGAAACAATCATCATCATCATCAACAACACCTGAAGCATCATCGAACGAATGAAAACGATGCTCCAAAGTGTGTTTTCCAAAGTTTTTTTTGTGTGTGCCAAACCAAAAACACCTTTATTTTCTCACTTTTTCACTTTTCCTTTTTGAATTTTGAATTTCGAATTTTCCAAATAAAAAAAATTTGTAGCAAAAAAAAAAGCAATTTTTAACGATCGGAGAGGAGGGTGGCTGAATGCAAATAGGGGGGGAGGGAAGTGCAGGGAGAAAATAACATCATCATCAAACAGCCGCACCGAACCAAGCAAAAAAATGAATGAATATTTTTCTTCGTTTATTTATTGATTCGATTAATCGATTTTTCTTTCTCGAAAAAAAAGAAACTTTTTTTCGCAAAACAACAACATTATGCATCATCGAAGGGAATGTGGTTTCCTTCTCTCTCTCTCTCTCTCTCTCTCTCTCTCTCTCTCTCTCTCTCTCTCTCTCTCTCTCTCTCTCTCTTTTACATTCGAAAATTCATTCATCAAAATTCATAACTTTTCGATTTATTTTTTTTTTCATTTGCATCGCTCGTGTGTGTTATTCTACAATGGGTGAGGTGAATTGAATTGTTTTTACATTTCCGAAACAAAAAAAAAATGGATCACTTTGAATGCCAAAACTTTTAAATCTTGATTTTTTTTTTTTTTTTTGTTTGAAAACTTTTAATAAGTTTGTTTCTGGTGAAATTACAATGAAATAATTTATCTGGACAAAAAAAAAATTATCAGGGTTAATGACAATGCAAAGGCTTTAAAGCCAAATTTAAGCGAAAACAATATTTTTTTTTTAAGCGAAACAAACATTTATTCTCTTTGCTTTTTCTTGATTCATTTCACTCGATTCATTCAATCGAGCGACTATATACACACATACTTATGTCACAACCATATTGATAATGGATTTTAATCGAACTGATGGAAAAATTCTGATCAAACAAACAAGCAACAAACCCTTTGATCGGGAAAAAAAGGGTTAATTTCAACATTTCAAACGCCAACAAAAACATCAGGCTGTCGAATACCCGTCAATCTGATTGGTGTATGTGATTTCCAAAAAAGTTTTTATGTTTGCCTTCTCTCTTATCTGCAGAAAAAGAAAAAAGTGTTGTCGATTGATGATTTTTAATGAGAAACAAAAAAAAAATTTTCACAAAACTCTTTTATCACTGAATTCGTTGATTTATCGATTTTATTTTTGGGAAAAAAGTGATTCACTTTTTCTTCTCGATTATCAGTGATGTTGTTTTTGGAGTTTTTTGAAAGAAAAAAAGAAACGAAAAGATCCAAGATAAAGATGATGATAATGAAGAAAAGGAAAAGGAAAAGGAAAAAAAAAGTGAAAAGTTTTCTGAAATGAAAATCATCAAACATTTCATTATTACGCTTTTTTCTCCCGTTCATTTCATTTCAAGTCGATTACCGAAAAGAGAAAATTTCCGTAATTTTTTCTCCCGTTCTAAATTAAACAACGGAAAAATAAAAATAGAAAATTCCCAGGAAAAATTCTCAAACAGCATCATCATCATCAACATTGATTAGCTTTATATACACAAAAAAGGAAAATTTGAATCATTTGGAAGAAAGGAAATTGAATTATATATTTATAATGATGATGATCCAATTTTTTTTCATTCGGTTCATGTAAATTCAAATTCATTATTATTATCATCATTATCATCATAATGATGATAATTTCAAATGATTAAATTCAATATTCTCTCTCTCTCTCTCTCTCTCTCTCTCTCTCTCTCTCTCTCTCTCTCTCTCTCTCTCTAATCAAGTAATGTTATTAAATCAATGATGATGATGATGATGATGATTAAAAGTAATGTTAAAATTAGATAAAAATATTGAAATTTTTTTTTTGGGAAATTGTAATTTCCCAATTGATTAATTGATTTAATGATTTTGTTTGTTTGTAACGCACAGCACAGAGAGTAATATATACAAAAAAAAAATAAATTACAAAAACAAGAAAAAACCATTAATTAATTAATTATAATTATATTTATAAATTAAAATTCGATAAATTAAACTAAAATGATAATCATATTATTATAATTATAAAGTAAATGGATATTACTCTAAAGTGGTTTTTTTTCTTTTTCGTTTAAAAAAATTTTTTTTTTCTACTTTTAAAAATATCAATTGATTTTTTCCTTTACATTCTCATTTCATTTGATTGAATAGGAAGAACAAAAAACGAGAAAAACAAAAATCCAAATGGCGGAAAATAGCAAAGAAAATGAGAAAAACTTTGCAATATTTTAACAATCGATAATCAATATCAATAATATCGATGATGATGATTACGAAAAACTACAAATGATTATTGGCAATTAAAGAGAAAAAAAAAGGGAAATAGAAAAAAGGAAAGTAGAAATAGCAAAAGTAGAAATAGCCAAAAAACTACAAATGTCTTTTAAATAATAATCATTATCATTATCATTATCACCAATTTTTTTCTCGAAAAAACAAAAATGACAAAAATGACCTACATTTTCCTTACTTTCTTTCTTCTTTTCTTTCCCCCACCATTCCCCCACCATTGCTACTTTTCTTTTTTCCTTTTCTGTCCATCATTTTTGTACGGAAAGAAACTTTTTCTTATTTTTTTCCCTTCCTTTTTCTCGTTCTTGGATCTATTTGTTTGGAACAAACGTTTGTGTATATCACACAAACACACACACATCATGTTTATGAATACCAAATCTTATATGAGGGTAAAACGACGCTTTTTCCACCCCCCGTTTTTTCCACCCCCTGTTTTTAATTTAATCATCAACACGGCTGCTGCTGCTGCTGCAAACACACGCCATCATCATACATATGAAAAACAATTTTTTATTCTTGCACTCAGAAATTCTCTGAAAAGACAGAAACAGGCGTCTTTCTCACTTACATTCACTTCACTTGAATTCAATCAAACACATTACGGTATGTCTTTTATTAATAGCCCCTTCCCCCCAAAAAAAATAAGGAATGAAAAGAAATGATGCTTGTTGTTGTTGTTGTCGCAATTTGTAAAAATAGTCATTTTGATTCAATTTAGATTCTCATCAAAAAAAAAGAAAATGTTTTCGAGAACATTTCTCGTTTTGCACTTGCAAAACTTGTCGGAAATTTTTCTTTTTAAGTATCAAGAATTTTTTGTTCTCCCCTCACTTTCTCATCATCATCAACAACAAATTAATTCTGTAGACATTTTTTTTTTCGTTTTTGTTTTTAACACTCACGCACGCATGCACGCCATCAACGCACTTATTTATCCGGTCCAATGTAAGGAAAAAAAAATGACCCATTTCTTCCATTTCTCAGCCAACCAAAATCGATTGATTTCGATCGATTCTTTTTTCCTTGTAAAAGAAAAGAAAATTGAATTAAAAATTCTTGAAGAATTTTCATTCATTTCAATTCTTTGCCCAAACGAAAATCCTAATTCTCTTTGACACTTTTACACTGGTACAGTATACACACAGTACACACACACAGCACACGTATAAACCGGGCTTTTATTTTTGTACCAGTAAAAACAAAAAATCCAATTTTCATCATCATCATCGTCCATATTTGATTTTGCCTTTTGGCCAAATTCTCGATAATCACGAAAAAAAAAACATCACGATCCCATCACATATTTTGGAAAGTGTAATGTTTTTTTTTATTTCTGCCATCCAAAAACAAAGAGAGTGTGAGAGAATATGAAATGGCTAGAGAATAAATGGCTTTGGCTGAAGATGATGATCAAAGAATATGTAAGAATATCGGATGGTAAATTGATTCATTGGTTGGTTGGTTTGAATTCAAATTCAATCAATCAATCGATTGATTGATTGAATTTTTCTCAATTTTCCAAGAATATTTTTTCACATACAATCATAACAAATAAACAAAACAAAAACAAAATTGAAAGTTTTTTTTTGGTCATAAACAAAAAACCAAACCAAATCGAAAAAGTTCTTGATTTGGATCAAAGCCAGTTTGAAAAATTCATGAATTTTTTCAACAAAAATGTAATTTTATACGGAAATTCATTTTATTTCAGTCATTTCAAATTGAAATCGATTTTGACATGATGATTGGATTCGATTTGGATTTGTTAAATGAAACAAAAATTCTTGGGTGAATTTGTTTGATGGTGTGATTGGCGATAAATCAAAAGAAACATAAAAAACGAAAAAACGACGAAGATGATTGTAGCAAACATTGTAGCAAACAAATAAAACAAAAAAAGCGTAAGTGCCATCAAAAATTCAATGATATCCATATTTGCTTTCGAATTCAAAAGTGATGTTTACAGAAAATCATCTTTTGAAAACATCAATCATCCCGACAATCATCCAGAAAAAAAACTTACCAATTTTGTTGTTGTTGTTGATTTTGTTGTTGTTGTTGTCGATTTTGTTGTTGTTGTTGTTGTTAAAATTGAATTCAATTTCATTTTGATAATTTTGTGTCATCGATATGAATGGTATTTGAAAATATTCCGCAATTAATGATGTATAAAATGAACGATAATTATCTAATAATGAAAGTATTATAGTTTGGTTTATGTATTTTTATCCATTCACAAGTTGGATTGTAATATACGTTCAGTATCATTTTCAATTGGTTCCGAATAAATTGTTAATTGTAAATCTGATGCACGTAATTGTTGAATATTATTCGTGGCCATTACAGTTTGGTTTTTATCATTATCATTATCATTATCGAACCAATAATCAGATTTATGAGTGGATATTTCCCATTTTGATTGACCATCTCTTAATGCTCGTGTGATTAATGGTGCATTTTCCGCTGGTAATAGTGCTAATATGATGAATTGTTCAGGAATTGTATCCAATTTTGTTACAATACTTCTTCGATGACGATTATGATTAGGATTAGGATTAGGATGATCAATGTTTTTTATGATTGAAGTAGCTGATTTGGTTGTATTAGTTATTGTTGTTGTTGAAAAATTTGATACAATTTTTACATTAGAAGACATTGATGCAATAGGTGATGCGGTGAATGATGATTTGGCTACAAATTTTCAAATGAAGATGATTGTTGTTGTTGTTGTTGTTGTTGTTGATCACCCGAACACAGATAAACAAAACAAAGTAAAAATATCACAATACAAAATTTTATAATAAAAAATATTTGATCCTATAAATATATTTGAATAATAATTATTATATTCTATTGAAGGATTTTTGATTGTAGCGTTTTTTAGCGGTCGATGTAGCGTTTTTAGTGGTTGTCAGCTGATTTTGATGTAGCAATTTTTGCCGTTGTTGTTGTTGTTGTTGAAAATGATGGACGCAATGCGGATGATGATTGTATTGTAACGGAATTTTTTGATGACTACAGCTAACATTATTATTAATAATAGCTGTAGTCGGAACTGTAATTGTAGCATCTTTGATGCTGAATATTGTTTTGGCGCCATTGGCGCCATTTTTAATTGTTTGTCCATTCACAATCAATGATGATGATGATGATTCAATCGATTTAATTGATGATATTAGATAATCATTTGATTTACAACCGGTCAATGAGGATAATGATTGTTGTTGTTGTTGTTGTTGTTGTTGATTCGAATCAAAATCAATTAACCGATTTGATTGATTTGTTGTTGTTGTTGTTGTTGATCTTGATACTGCTGCTGATGTTGATGATGATTTTGATTGTTTTTGTTGTTTTGTTGTTGTTGTTGTTGTTGATGATGATAATTTGGATAATGATGATATGATGGGCACCGTTTGATGGATACTTCGGCGCACATTGCCCACATTCATTTGATGTTCAAACAATCAATAGCCTTATAAAAATATTAGAAAATAAAAATAATTTAAACAGGAATAGCAGGTATTTTTTCCAGGAAAATTTCTTCAAAATTTTTAAAAAATTTAAATAACATTGTTGAAATTGGTTTATTCATCATCATCGTTTTCGATTTTTGTCGCACATTTTTTTTTTTTTTTTGAATATTTTTTTTTTGATTGTCGAATTCGAAACAAAACAGAAAACAAAAATTGAGGACGAAACAAAAATTTGGGAAAAAATAAAGAAAACAAAATTGAAAACAGCGAAAGAAATTCAGAATAACATCACAACATTGATAACAACAACAACAACAACAGTGGAAATTAAAACTTCAACAAAATTCTTTTCGTTTCGCTTCTTCTTTTCCAAAAATTGATTGCTAATGTTTTATTCTTGGTTGGTTGGTTGGTTGTTTTTTGATTTTTGACACAAATAAAACTCTAAAGATGACACAATTCACTTGATGCAACTAAGAGAGAGAAAAAAACATAAAAATATCATCATTGAAATCTGTTTTAAAAATTAAATTTCAATTAAATCAAAAATCAATTTGTCATTTTCACTGGATTCTTCAAAAGCTGATTTCGAAAGAAAGCAAAAAAAAAAAAAAATCCGAATTTGAAAATCTAAATCTAGGAAAATTTCTGGTTAACGTTTTTTTCAATTCTGTAACTTGGTTTGGTTGATGGGCGAACAAATAAAAAAAACGAAAACTAATGAATGAAAATTGCCTGTGAAGAAAGACTGACTGAATGAATGACTTGCATCGCCAAATAATATTGATTCTTTCTTTTCTTCTTAGTTAAGAAAGAAAAGACAAATCAAATGTTCTCAAGCATTTTGTGTGTGTGTGTGTGTGTGCTGTGAATGTGTATGTGCTTCAGAAGTTGTTGTTGTTCAAAAGTTGTTGTTTGAATTGTTTTTTTTGAAAATTTTCAAATAGCGATAAAGAAAAAGCGAAGAATGAATGAATGAATGAAATGGAGAAAAAGGAAAGAAAAAGAAGGAAACAAAGGGAAAGCAAAAAAAAGTTTCAGAAACTTTTTTTTTCTTGAGAAGAAAAAAGAGAAAATTGAACGACCATCATCAACATCATTGAATAAAATCCTCATTCTTTTTTACTTAATCTTTAGTTTTTTTGCTTCATTTTTCCCATCTTGGTTAGGTTGATTGAACCTTTTTGGATTATTTCATCAACGTAACACGGGAAAAAGATTGATTAATTAAGATTGATTTCAAAACATGATTTTTTTTTCGACAATAATATATTCTGTTGTTGTTGTTGTTGTTGTTGTTTGTTCATACAACAACAACAACAACAACAACAACAACCGATATCATGAATAAATAAACACAAAGCAAAAAGATTTATAAGATTCTGTTTTTTTTACACTGCAAAACAAAAAACTACAAAAATTCTTTAACAGGAATCTTATGTCAGTCGATCTGTCATTCATTCGTTCGTTATTTTTTGGTGAGTTAAGAATTGAATTAAGTTATCAAGTGTGTACGGTGTAAAAAAACAAAAACCAACGAAAACCAACGAAAATCATCAACAATAAGAATGAAAAAACAATTAACGGTGAAAATGAGAAAAAAGAAGAAAAGATTAATTAATTAATTAATTAACAAACGAAAGAAAGAATTCCTGTTGTTGTTGTTGTAGTAGTTTCTTTTGTTGTTGTTGTTTTTGATTTCAGACAATCCGGTTATAACAACAACAACAACAAACTAAAACCGCACATACCTTTTGTAATCAAACAAAACAAAAAAACAAACCACTAAAACTAAACTATAGTTTACTTCTTTCATTGTGGAGCCCAGAATCCAATCAGAATCTGGAAAAATAAAACGAAAAAAGAATCAAAGAAGACCAAGAAGAATATTCTGCTGATTCAACGTTGCAAACATTCGTCGTTGTTTATTTCCCATTAATTTCATAACATTCTCGCATTCTCCACATTTCATTACATTACAATTTATTTATTGTCTCTCTCTCTCTCTCTCTCTCTCTCTCTCTCTCTCTCTCTCTCTCTCTCTCTCTCTCTCTCTCTCTCTCTCTCTCTCTCTCTCTCTCTCTCTCTCTTTTATTATGATTGTAATTAATTGTATCACATTTTATTTTTCTCTCTATAGTAATTTTGCTTTTTTGCTACATTTTTTTTCCTTAGCCAATTTTTTTTGGCTACTTTTCATCATCATCAATAACCAATATGATTGGAAAGAAGAAGAAGAAGGTCAAGAATGATAATATTCTGTTGTTGTTGTTGTCGTTTTTATCGTTGTTGTTGTTGTTGTTGTTTTTTGCACACAAAGCTACTTATAACACATTAATAATATTGTTATTATTAACCATTATTATTTGTAAAAAACAAAAAGAAGAAATTCCTATTAACGAACAAATTAATGATGAACCGAAAAAGGATCGAAATAGGCGAAACGAAAGAAACATGAAAATGACTGAATGCAGAATCCAAGAATCGACTATTTTTACTTTGGTCATCATTTTCATTTGTTTTTTTCATTCGGTTGATTCATTTCATTTCATTTTGTTTCGTTACTTGCCAATGAGATTCGACAACGACAACGACCAATAAGTTTTTCTCTATTTTTGTTTTTCTCTTTGTTTTTTGTGTGTTTTTTCCTCTCGATGGATCAAATAAAATAGTCAAACTTAATGTATACGATAATAATAATAATAATCAAGCGCTTAGCCAAGAAAATAAAAAGAAGAAGATTCTAAACACAAGATAGATAGATAAATAGACATTCAGTGTTTGTTAGCCAGAATGAGTGAAAATTATTATCATTATTTTGGTCTGTCTGTTTCAAATAAGATAAGAAATTATTAAAGCGAAAGCGAGGGAGAGAGAGAGAGAGAGAGAGAGAGAGAGAGAGAGAGAGAGAGAGAGAGAGAGAGAATTAAACATCCTAAAATTATCCAATATTGTTGATGTTCTTTGTTTGTTGTTTTGAATTGAATCATAAAATCTTCTCTTTTCCGAATGAAATTGAAATTGAAATGAACATTGACATTGAACAACATTGAACGAATTTTTTTTCTTTTCGTTCCTTGTTGATTAAACAATAAAAGTCACATTTGATAATAAAGTGAAGTAAAAACAGAAAATAAGAAAAAAATTCAAAGTCTCTGTGTGTGTGTGTGTTCAAAGAATAAAAATGGACAAATGAAGAATAGAAATCCAAAAGTCCAAACAAAAATTGAAATTTGATTAATGATTTTTTGACATTTGAAACGAGAAAACCAAAACAAAAAAGATTAAAGTCACCAAAAAAGATGTTTAATTTTGACTATTTCAACCTATTTGGTTATTATCAAAATGAAATGTGTGTGTGTTTATATCGAAATAGTCGAAATAGAACAACAACAACAATGGAAAGACAGAATTCTTTTCTCTTTTTTCAATAGACCAGAATAGATTCTGGGCGCCATGCGATTGTTGTTATTGTTGTCGTTTGTAGCCGAATCATATCATATCATTTTCATCTGTTACCAATTCGATGATGAGTCTCTGATGACGTTTTTTATATGGATTCTGATTCTGAATATTATTCTGTATATAAAAAAAAATGGGAATCGATTATTTTTCTAAACAATCAGAAATCAAAGAATATTACAATTGAAACAAGGCTAAATCGATCAAGGTCAAATTTTGTTTTGTTTTGCTATTTTTTGTTTGTTTCTCCACTCAAGAATCAAGAATCAAAATTTCAAATAAAATAAAAAAAAATAAAATTCTAGCAACAACAACAGCAGCAGCCAAGATAAAGAAATAAAGCAGGAAAAACAAAAACAAAAAAAAAAATTTGACAGAAACTTTTTCAAAGATTAATGATCATAGATTAATCACATACATACGACATGACGAAGATACACTGACATCATTCTATCTATCTTTATCTCACGATTCAATTCATTCATTTCCATTCATCAAGATAGATTTTTGTTGTTTTGTTTTCTGTTTTTTATAGATCAAAAATGATTGCATCATCAATCCAACCCATTCTAGCATCGAAACGAACGGAAAACAAACAAACAAAAACAAAAAATAAATAAATAAATTTATTGATAAAACTCTCTCTCTCTCTCTCTCTCTCTCTCTCTCTCTCTCTCTCTCTCTCTCTCTCTCTCTCTCTCTCTCTCTCTCTCTCTCTCTTGATGTTTTACATTGATAAATTCAAGTAAATTTATTCATTCAATATCCAAAACGATGATGATGATGATGATGATGATGGTAAATTTTTCATGTTACAGAATCGGATCAGCATCATCATTTTTATTTATTTTTAGTTTTTTTTTTTTAGTTTTTTTCGGTAGAAAATCCATTAAGAAATGTCAACAATGACAACAGCAGCAGCAGTGTGGAGGGAGAGAGAGAGAGAGAGAGAAAGTCATCAAGAATAGCATCATTAACCATTTTTTTATTATTATTTTTATCTTTGAATGTAAGAAATGGAAAAAAAAATACAAAATACAAAATTCATTGACCGGATTATAATAAATGTTATGGCTATTTTGACAGTATACTGTACTAGACTGGACTGGTCAATCACACTATATTATTAATAATGATGATGATGATAAATGAATGAATGATGTTTGGTTTTTTTATTTTTTGGAAAATTTTAAATATTTTTATGTAAATTACAAATACAAGGGTGATGTGATCATCAGGATCAAAGCGCATGCTTGATTACGATAAAAAAAAGTAATAATAATGATGATGATTTTATAATAGTTGAAATGCAATTAAGAGTTAGGTTAAATTGACTACAACTACTGAATTAATTCAATTTATTTGATTTGATGATTCATTAATAATAATAGTAATTTATAAAGGATTATTATTATTATCACCATTTATAAAGTTCTTATAAAATTATTATTGATTATTATTAGATTAATCAATTATAATTTGTAAAATAATAATAATTTTTGATAGCTGGATTGGTCATTACCAAACACACACACACATATAATTCAATTTAATGAAAGCTTAAAATCATTTAACTTAATAACTTCTTCTCCAAAGGAAAAAAACTGTATTTACAAATTCAAATTTGAGAAAAACGAAGAAAAGAAAAAACACTTGAAAAAACAAAAAATTCTTCAATTTCAGCCAAAATACACTTATCCAATTTCACTCTCGAAAACAAAACAAAAACAAAAATAAACTTTGAAACGATTCTGGACCAAAAGACGAAAAAATTTGCTGAATTCAGCATTGCAAACCCAAAACAAAACGAAAAGAAAAAAAAAATTCAAACTTTGAATTGATGTACTGCTGCTACTGACCAACAAATGTGTAATCCATTTCGATTACAAGAATATTCCTTTGGTTAGTTTTTTTTCTCTCTCTCTCTCGAGGTTTCTCAATTCTTACTCTTTTTTTTTCAAGAATTGTACTACAAAAATTTCGATTTATCAAAATGTCAAGTATACTTTTTTCTTTATCTTATAGCAGCTGCTGAGAAAGAAATTTTCTTTTCTTTTTTTCTTGTTTAAGTTTATTCAAATTGAATTATGATGATGATGATGATGGTCAGAAACGTTTTTGGAAAGAAATTGGTTTTTTTGGGGGGGAAAGTTTCTCGGGAAATTTTTCTCACACAATATTCTTTGATCGACCAACGATAACCGGATTGAGACTGTGAAAAAAAAACACCCGAAATGTTTAAATAATTTATCGAAAGGCCGTGGTCCCACTTGTAAAAACTAACAAACAGACTAAACCGAAAAATGCACTGTGGAAGTAGAAAACGGGAAAAGTTTGCGATTTGACAAACTGGCGAGTTTAACATATCATGCAAGCATGATCCGGCAAACTAGTTTTTTTAGTTTGTTCAAGTGGGACCACCGCCAAAGGTTGTCGAAATAAACAGACCGGGTAATCGGTTACCCGGATTTAAAATATAAAAAAGCCTGAATAAAATTTTATTTTTTTTTCAATTTTTTACGAATATCGACCGAACCGAACCGAAAACAAAAAAACGGTAAAATAGTTCCAGCAACCAAAAAAAAAAAAAAAAAACAAGAAACTTTCAAAAGTTTTTTAACGCGTTCGCTACCGGAGATTTCGAAAAACACATAGAACTACAGCAAATAAACGACGCATATATGCGTCGCTGGTAGCGAACGCGTTAAAATTCTTTGGTTCATTTTTCATTTCATTCCATTTCTGGAAACATTTTTTTTTTTGTATCAAAAATGATTATGATTTCCGTTCGTGTATTTTTTTTTTTCGGTAAAATTCCCGAAAAAAACATTGTGTTTTTTATCGATTTTTTTAGCAAAATATGAAAAAAAATGTAGAAAAAACTGAACAATCCAAAATGAAAATATTTCATTTTCAAAGACAATTTCTCTCTCTCTCTCTCTCTCTCTCTCTCTCTCTCTCTCTCTCTCTCTCTCTCTCTCTCTCTCTCTCTCTCTCTCTCTCTATGTGGATGTTCTCGAATATCGAGAAAGAAGAATGAATGAAAACGAAAATATTATTCTTTTTATTTATAAATGTGCGAATGAAAATTACAAAAAAACCCGGAATCTTCTTCGTTCTTCATTTTTTTTTTGGTTTGGTTTGGTTTGGTAGTCTTAAACACTATCTATCTATCTATCTTTTTTTTTATCACTAGTAGAAGAATTCTGTATCTCTCGGGAAACTATAACTCTACTACTATCGTCATCATCGTCGTCATCATTTGTTTTTTGGGGTCCTATGGTCGTCGCATATCATAGACCAGACAGAGAAGAGAATCATAGAATCAGAAAAATGAATGAATAAAAAACTCTTGAAGAGAAAAAAAAAAAATGAAAGGGAAAGAAAATGGAGAACTGAATTTTGGGTTTTTCCTGAATAGTTTCTTTCTTTCTTTCATTTTTTTCCCTTTAGTTTCATTTTTTGCTTATTTTTTTTTTTTTGTGGAAACACAAGGGATCCAGACCGAGAAAGCAAAAAATGATTCATATTTTTTTCAGTGTAAGAAAGAATGACGAAAGAAAGAATCAAATTCTTTTGGCAAAAAAAATATGAAAATAAAGGGAAAAGAAAAAGGCCGAATATTCTTTTCCCTTAACCAAGGGAAAGTGGGGGAAAAAAATATTGTGTTTTGGCTTTAGATTGCTTGCCTGCTTCTTCTTTTTTTTTTGGCTTCTTCATATTAGTTTCATTATTATTTTTTCATCACTTTCTTGAATGTCATTCATCTGATTCATCATCATCCGACATTATTCAAAATGTCTTTGTGTGCGCAAATGATGATGATGATAATAACCTTTCCCAGGTTTTTTTTTGTTGTTGTTGTTCATTTTCACTTCTTTTGTGTTTAACATTCAACATTCAACATTCAATTCAGTTGTTCATTGGAAGAATTCTTTTTTTTTTTTTTGGGGGGGGGGGTTAAATTTGTAGCCGATTTGGTCCAACCGACCAAACCAAACCAAACCAAACAATAAAAAGCCAAAATAAATGTTATATTCTGGTTATTCTGGTTAACACAAATTGATTATGATGATGAACATTGAAAAAAAGAAGGAAAGAAGAACATACATTCATTCTGAACATTTTTTTGGTTTTCTTTGTTTGGTTTTGGTTTTTGTTTTGTTGGCCTATTGATTGGTTGACTGGATGGCTGGCTGGTTGGCTGAATGGTTAAATTGATAACGAGACCAATTATATATGTGTATATTCTATATTGATTGATTGATTGATTGATTGAATACAGAATTCAAGAAACAAGAAAAAATGAAAAATTCTTCAATTGAGAAAAAATTGAAAAAATTCAAATTCAAATTTTTCTTCCAAAAAATATTTTCCATTTTTTTCTTTGATTTGACAACTTCTGTCGGTCTTTTTCTTCTTCTTCTTCCGTCTTCTTTCTTTTCTTTGAAATTTCCAAACAAAAAAAAAAAGAAAAGTTTCTGACATTTTTCTTTCTTGAAAAGTTTTTTCTTTCTTTCATTCGTTCATTTCGTTCTGCATCATTCAATGCATCCAGAATATTCGAACAAAAAATATGAAAAAAATATGAGCGAAAATAAAAAGGGTTGAATGAATATTAGGCAAAAAAAAAGATCATTTCAAGAAAAACTTATACTGCTGCATAACAAATTCAAATTCAAATTCAAATGAGAGAGAGAGAGAGAGAGAGAGAGAGAGAGAGAGAGAGAGAGAGAGAGAGAGAATATTCTGGATAATTATATTTATATGATGATAACAACAACAACAACAACAACAAAAAGTTTAATCAAATGAATCTTTTCTAATTCAAATTACTATCACTGTGTTTTTTTCTGTGTTTTTCTCTCTCTCTCTCTCTCTCTCTCTGGTGTATAATATTCTCTGTTTTTCATCATCATCATCATCATCATCATCCCAGAATATTCTGTATATTCTGTCTATGTATATAAGGATCTTGAAAACAAACAAACAAACAACAACAAACAACCCATTTTATATTTTAAAAAAAATGAAAATATTTAGGTCAAAAACATTGAATGAATTTTTCTACCACCACCACCACCACCCCCCAACAAAAACAAAACAAAACTAAACTAAACTAATATGCTTTTCTCTCCAATTGAAAAACTCTTTACTTTTTTTGTTTCTCTGTTTTTTCACTGATTCTTGATTCTTGGATGCACACAAAACAACGGAAAAACTCTTGAAACAAAAAAAAAAATATAATAAAGAGGTGATTCCGGGTGTCCATTCTTTTACTTTTTTACTTTTATTACTTTTACAAATTCATTATGATTTCCATTGTGTCTGTTGTTTTGTTTCAAACAAAACGGGAATTATAATGAAGATAAAAAACATCATCAAGCAAGCAAGCAAGCAAGCAAAAATGAATTATATTCATTTTTTATTTTCATATACGAACAACAACAACAACAGAGAAAATTTCCGGAAATTTTTTTTATTATACCAACTCTGAGAGTGGTGGTGGTGGTGTTGGCGAGATTCATTAATCTTTTTCTAGTTTAGTTTAGTATCTTTGATTGTGTATGCGATTCTTTTTGAGTTTATTTCCAAAAGAATCTTATTGAAATAAAGATTTTGAGAAAAAATTATATAAAGAATAATTCCGGATTAAAAGAGTTAAATTTGATTGATTCAATTGCGGGAAAATTTCCAACAATAACAACAACAACAACAAAGTTTCTGAGAAAGATTTTTACACCAAAAAAAATCAATTAAAATGAAATTTCTGATCCTGAAACGAAGAAACGAAGAAAAGAAAATTCTTTTCAGAAAAGATTCTTTCAGCAGAAGAAGAATTTCATTCGCTTAAGTTAATATTCAAGTTTGTTTTCAGTTCCAAAATCGATTTTGCCATCGAAATCCAGATTAATATTTCTATGGATTTTTTTTTTTAATTTAGCAACCGAAAAAGTAGCAAAAGAAGCAAAAAAAAGTAGCAGATTTTTCTTTTTATTAATTTAAGAAAAAAGGATTTTTCCTTCGAATCGAATCGAATCGACAAATGAAATGATCAAGCAAGCAACAACCAGAATAACACCACAGGGAATATTTTTTCTTCTGATAATAATTTTTCGCAATCCAAATCATCATCATCATCTTGATCTGAATAAAGTTTCAATTTAATTCAGGTCATCAAATAAACAGAAATAAATGTAAATTTAACCCCGAGTTTCCAAATAAATAAAAAAAACCGAATTTCTATTTCCACCGAATGAAAAAAAAACTGGAACGAAAAAAAAAATGTCAATTTTTTTTCCCCCACACACAAATGATGATGATGATCATCACACGACACTGACATGACATTCATTCAAAATTCGTTCACTGAGGATGATGATATCCATATAATTTTCTTCTTCGCTATTTTTGTATACTAAGAAAAGAAAAAAATTCATTTTCCATTTTCATCACTAAATTGACTAAAGTCACGAATCATAATTGAATCAATATCCATTTGAATGTGGTAAAGTGATTTTCTGCTGCTGCTGCTACTGCTGCTGCTGAAGAAGAATGGAATTCATTTCACAGCCGGAAAATCTCTATTAAATAAGCGAAAAAATAAAATGAAAATTAAATGCGGAACAACAATAAAAATTTGGACAAAATGATGTTTTCTGAAGGAGAAAAAAACAACAAAATCGTATATTTAAAAAAAACTATAATGTTAATGTTATCTATTTTATTTATTTACAAAGATTTATCTATTTTAGTTATTCTGCTTCAAACATTTGTATTATTTTTTTTTTTAATTATGATACGATTCATTTACGGAATTTTCTGTTTTACTCTCTCTCTCTCTCTCTCTCTCTCTCTCTCTCTCTTGGACAAATAAAATGATAATGATTTTAAGCAATGCGAAGAGAGAGAGAGAGAGAGAGAAGCTTAATTCAAAAGAATTTTCATTTAGTATTCTATTCTCATTCATTCCATTTTCAGAGTTTTTTTTTATTATTATTGTTGTTGTTTTGTTGATCCATATGGATTTTTATTTGTAACAAAATTCCGAAAGATAGAGAGAGAATAAAGAGAGAATAAAGATAGATAGATAGAGAGAAAGAATATTCTGATACAGAAAAGATAATCCAAACAACAACAACAACAACAGTAATTTGAACAATTTGAAACCATCATCATAACCATTTCATTTTGCTGGCTATCCAATGAATTGTAAAATAGCAAATAAATTTTTTTTCTCTGTTATTTTTTTATTCTTGGAAATGTTTAAATTGCATGACCGAATTTTATTGATCAACACAATAACCAAATCAAACAAATTTAGCATACCGTTTTTTTGTTTATCTATATTTTTTTTGCTTGCTTTTCGGTTATTCGGTTCTTTTGCTGTCACTTTTTTTGTTTTGTTTTGTCGATCAAAAAAAAAACACTAAAAAACAAACACTGAATAAACAAACAAAAGCTTAAAATGCAATAAAGTTTTTTGTTTTGTTTTTTCGGTTATTTTAGATGAATGTAGATAAATCCACCAAAATGAATAACGCTTATGATGATGATGATGATGATGATGGAAGGAAGAAGGTAGAGGAAAAATTCTTATTTCAAAATAAACATCAATTCACATATGTAGCTCATTTGTTTGATGATAACGATGTTACATTTGCGATACGGTTTGCCATCATTTGAAAGGCGGTTGAATGAATGAATTTTATCATTTGACGCATATACACAGGAGAAGAAAAAAAGAATAAGAAAAAAAAACAAGAATTTGAAACGCATCAAATGAAAAACGCACCAAATGAAAAAAACGCAAGGATATTCACACACACACACACACACACACTTATATATTGAATGTGTAATTTGAAAGGAAGAAAAATTTTTCTGATATCCGATATTGAAGATACCAAAATTTAACCCTTTAGACACACTGAGATGTACAAATTGAATTGAATTTTTTTTTTAATTGAAAATTTCAACAACAACAACAACAACAACGATGAAAAAACAAACACCACCAAAGATAATAACACCAAGGAAAACAAAAAACGAAAAAAAATCGAACCAAAATGGGACCAAAAAAAACCGAAAAAAAACAAGAATTTTCAAACCAAAAAAAAAATTGAATTTTTTTTCTTTTTCTTTTTCTATTGGGGACAAACAACCGACCAAAACATACAGCAGACAGACAAAAACAACACACACAAAAAATTCAAACTAAAAATGAATTCAAAGACTTGGGAAAAAAATGTATGCCGACAATGAAAATGAAAAAAGAAAAGAACCGAAAATAGAAAATAGAAATCCTATCATCATTCACTATTGAATCAACCAAAGCAAAAAAAATGAAAGAGATCTACACATGCCATACGCAGACAAGAAGAAGTACAAACAAACCAAGAAAATTCTGGCGACAAACACTGTATATGTACGATGTACCAACGGAATTTTTTGTTTCAACAAACAACAACAACAACATTTTCAGATTCAAACACAGAATTACATTCTGCTTCTTCTTCTGCTTCTTCTTCGTTGTTGTCGTCATTTTCTTTAGCGCCTTGTTTACGCACATTTGATATAGCAAAAATTGATTTGAAACGCAAGAACAGAATTACACAGAATTAGACAGAATCGCGAAAAATTCAGTATAGAATTACAGAATTACAGAATTTCTGGTTCCAAAAAAATGAAAAATTCTGAATCTGATTCCACTATGCTGGGCGAGGATAGATTTTCGTGTTTTGGTTCCACTACTGGTCTTCTTATCGATGTTGTTCGTTTGTTTTTTTTGGCGCCAAAAAAACGCAAACAAATCAAATAAAAAGTAATAGTAGCCGCATCAACTATATATATAGACAGACATTGTCTATATAGAAAAAGTTGATGTGTGAATACATTCGGGTGCAAATAGCGTTAAAAAATAATAGGATGTTTTTAAAAATACAGATTTCTTAATTCGATAAAAAAAAAATTTTTCAGAAAATTTCCAGAAAATATTCCCGAAAAGGTAATAATTTTTTAACTTTTTTTTGTTTCGTCACTTTACTTCCATTTTATTTTTTGTGAAAATTTAAATTTAAAATTTCTGTTTTTTCACTTCTCTCTCTCTCTCTCTCTCTCTCTCTCTCTCTCTCTCTCTCTCTATTTGATTGACTTTAATAATAAGAATATTTTATTTCTTTTCTTCGATGAATAATCATTGAAAAGATTGAAATGAATGAAATGAATGTTTGGCAAGCAGTTAAAAATTCAATTGAACCATAAAATTAAATGAAAATCGAAAAATGAAGAAAAAATTTTCCAATTGTCATATTGGTTTGACATTATTCGGGTTTTTCACTTGGCTTTTATCGTTGATTCATTGATGCGCACATAGTCATTTGGAAAATATGAAATTCCGGTTGTAAATTAAGGGAAAAAAATAGAAATTATAATGATGGTGATGATAATTTAATCTCTCTCTCTCTCTCTCTCTCTCTCTCTCTCTCTCTCTCTCTCTCTCTCTCTTTTGGAAAAAAAATTGGGATTTTCTTTTGAAAAAAATAAGTTTTATGCCAAATGAGAAATGAATTTTCTTCTTTCTTGGTTTCGTTTGGTTGCATTTACTAAATTCCCGGTTATTTTTTTTCCTAATTTCTCGGCTTTATTTTGACAAAATCAAATCATAAAAAGGTAAATTATGATTATGATGATTGGTTGGTTGCTTGGTTGCATTTTAATTCCGGATATTTTCAGCCAAAAAAAAAAAAAAAAGATTTATTCATAATGTACGTATGTCGTGCAATAAAATTTTTAAACATTCCGCTTCATAGCTAAATTTAACGGGAAACAAATTTTCGCTTATTTTATTTTTTTTTTTTGAATAGTGCCTTCATAGATTCTTCAGCCATTTTGTTTTGTTTTATCATTGACAAGTATCAAATACAACAACAACAACAACAACAAAATAATAAAATTCATTGTCAGTTTCAAAATATAATATATTTTTCATGAATAATTTCATTATGAAAATATAAGACAAGCAAGCAAGCAAGCAAAAGAAAAAGAAAAATTAGCATAATATGATGATGATGATGATGATGACGACAACAACTATTCATTATATTTGGATAATAAATGTTATAAAGAAAAGGAAAAAATTCATTCATTTCGAATGATGGAAGAAAAGAAAAAGAAAAAAACATTTCATTTGAAAAACGAAAAAAAAGGTCATAAACATTTAAACAGGGTCCATAAATAAATAACGTTCATCCGTTTCATCATTCCCCTTCGTTTGAATAACCAATTCTTTTCTTTTCTTTTCTTTTGTTGTTCTTTTGTTGTTCTGTTCGACCATTCGAAAAAAGAAAATATTATTTTATTATCCACAATCATCATCATCATCTTTTGGAAATAAAAACAACAACAAAAAACATATATTAAAAAAACATGGCCGTAACATTTTTTATGAATGAATCAAGACACAAAATATTACACACACACACAATTTGTGAATTTGAAATTAATGATCATGAATGAACGAAACAAACAACAACAACAACAAACGACAACAACAACAACAATAAGCAACAACAACAAACGACAACAACAACAACAAACGACAACAACAACAAGCAACAACAACAACAGATATCCTTTTTTTTTGTGTGTGGAAAAAAAAGATGCCTGTACCAGCATTCATTTGTTAAGCCGAATAAAAAAATGAAAAAAAGAAAAAAGGTTAAACAAGGAGAGAAAAATGAACCAAAAATTATATATTCCATATAGCACAACATCATCATAAACAAAACGAAAAACAAGATAGGAAAATAAACAGATATCATAATCATAAAAGTTCATAGGGCTATAAATTTTTCTTCTTTCTTCAAATTCTGTTGTTGTTGTTGTTGTTATCTGTTTATCTTTTGTTTTATTTCGTTTACTTGGTTATCTTGTTTTTCGCCAGGATTTTTCTTCTCTCTCTCTCTCTTTTACTACACGATAAAACTTGAATCAAATAATAATAATAATAATAAAATATCAGTCTGTAACAGCCCAGAGAAAGAGAAAAAAGAGTGAAAAAATCCAAATGGAAAAAATTCAAATTTGAAATTCATATGTTTGTTCTCTTCTCGATTGCTGTAATAGGGGTTTCACACTACAGCAATATTGCTGTGAAATATTTCATTGAAATATTTCAATGGCATCTGCGCATGCTCAGAACTATATTGCAGTGAAATATTTCAACAAAAATATTTCAGCCTCCGAGGCTGAAATGCTTGCATTTCACATCAATGCAAATTAACTTTCTGAGAAAAATTTATTCATTTAGAAAGAAACTTTCCGGTAAACTTATATTCGTTCTAATTTTAAGCTCAATTCCTGTGAGCACGTGTGTTAACGATATTTACGAAGAAGCCGCTCAAATATTTTTGGCTTTAATATTGTCCTGCTTGAGAAATTTAGTGTGAACGCGAAATGGAAAATTTATGTGAAATTTCATTTCACGATAATATTGCATTGCATTCACATTGCTGTAGTGTGAAACCCCTATAAATGTTTTTGTTTGCTGTAAATGTTTTGTTTGTTTGTTTTTATTATGAATAAAAATTGAATAAGATTTTTTCTCGAAACATTTTGAATTTCATCAACCATCCTTATCATCATCATCATCAGCATTGAATGTTGGCTTCACTGCATTGCATTTTTTCTCCCATTCATATTTCCAGCAACTTTCTTCCATTCGTTTAACGTTGTCGGTCGGTCGGTTTGTTTGTTTGTTTGTTTGTTTTGTTTTACACAAAATTTTCTCATTTAATCTTCATTAAGACGAAAGTAATAAGTTTGTATTTTTTTTCTCAATTTTCAACCCCCCAGAAAATGATAATGATAATCAATTAATCCTGATGGGATTTCAGTTTTGATGATAATGATGATGATGATTATGTAAACACTTTTTCTTCTTCTATTTTTTTTAATGAAATTAAAAAATTCTTGATTTCATTACCTTTTTGGTTCTGTTTTCTGGCTTTTCTCTCAAATCAAGCAAAAGTTTTTGTTGTTTTTTTTGGGGGAAAAAAAATTCTGCTAAAGAATTAATCGGCTGTTGGATCAAATGATTTATATTCTCTCTCTCTCTCTCTCTCTCTCTCTCTCTCTCTCTCTCTCTCTCTCTCTCTCTCTCTCTGAATTTATTTCGGGTTTTCAAGTTGAATAAAGAGCGGAAAAAACAAAAACAAAACAAACGAACTTTCATTGAGAAAAAACTTCAAAGAAGAAGAATTTCAAAGAAAGAAAAGGAAAAATCAATCAAATCAAAAAATAGAAATGGAGTTTTCAATTCAATTCAGTTTTTCTGTATGTTTGTTTGAAATGGAGATTCTAGTCTTTTCTCTTCGTTTTATATGGGGAGAGAGAAGAAATATATCCAAGGGAAACAAAAAACAGAGAAAAAACCGATCAAAATCGACAAAGATTAATTCAATACATTATCTTGGCAGTCAAGCAAACAAACAAACGAGTGCGTTTTTATTCGAGAGAAAAAAAATCCAAAGAACCAAATCTTTAAAGGCAGATGACGAAACAACCAAACCAAACCAAGTTTCATTTTCATTTCAGTCATTGAAATAAGAACGAAATGAATCAAAATCATTGCATCTCAATTTCGCTCATTCGGTCAATTGTTTTCGATTAAGCTTTGGAGAAACACACACTCACATCCTACACACACACAGAGAGAATATCATTCACATAAGAAGTTTGAAACGCAAAAAAAAACCTAATCAGCTTAATCGTATTCGATCGATCACACACACACAATACATACACAAGCGAAGAACATTTGTGAATTTCAAATTTCGAACCAAGAATCCAGAATCCTGAATCCTGAATCCCAACAACAATAACAGCGAAAAAATAAAAACCATAACAAAACCGGATAACAACAACAACAACAACAAAAATATCATATAGCAAAATGTCGACATACAAAACATACAAAAACATCAAACATCAAACATCACATCACATTATCATCATTCATTTGAAATATTCTAAATTGTTGTTGTTCGTCGATTGTTGTTGTTGATTGTTGTTGTTCGTCGATTGTTGTTGTTGATTGTTGATTTTTGATTGTCGATTGTTGTTATCATAATATAAAAAAATTTTTGAATGGTATAAATTACCATTCAGTCCCAATATTCTTTTCCTTTATTTTTTTTTTTGCATTCTGTTAATGTAATATATTTTGTTTGTTTGTTTGTTTTTCTTAAAGAATTTCTCGTGTTTTGTTTTGTTTTGAATTTTAAAAATTCTTGTTGTTGTTGTTGATTTAGTTGAACAACAACAAATATCCAAAAATCAAGTACCATAATGACTGTTTTTTTATAATGATAATGATTATTACTTGGCTTCAATGATGATCATCATCATAATCATCATTTTGAACGGGAAATGTTTTCGGGAATCGTTTTGCTCTTGTTCCATATCGATACGGAAATATTATGGAAAATGTTTTTTTTCGGGTTTTACATTTTAATGATGTAATTTTTTTTCGGAGGAAATTTTCTCGGGAAACAAAAAAATATTTTAAAATATTTTTCCATGTTTACCATTGAAATCAAAGGAAGGAAATGATGGAATCCATAAAATTCAAGTCGAAATTCATTTTTGGTGAAAAACGAATCGAAAAAAAAACGTTTGAAAGATAAGATTTTCAAAGAAGGGAAAGCAAAACTTCTTTGATAGATTTGTCATCATCATTTCGTAATTCAAACAAAGAAGAAGAAGTTTCCAGCGAAAAAAAAGTTTCCAGAAAAGCAACAGAAAAAAAAGTTTACTTTGAAAATCAATGAAAGATTGTCATTGTCAATCTTCATTGACAATCTTCCAATGACAGATTCTGAATTTTTTTTTCTGGGAAAAGTAAGAAACTCAGTTCGTAAAAAGTAAAAAACAAAACAAATTTGGATTGATTTGAATTAATTGATTTATGATGATGATGATCATCATCGCATATAAAAATAGAAAGATTTTATCCTTGATTGATTAATAAAAAAACTTTCCGGAAATATTTTTTCCGAAAAACTTTCAAAATGAAATAAATTATTTTTTTGTTTGACATTCTCATTTTGGTTAAATGGACACCATGGTCATGGTAATGATGATGATGATTATTGTTGTTGTGTGGCAGCTTTGTGTGTGGGTATTCATTTCTGTTTCATTTTGACAACAAAAAAAATTCAAATAAAAAAGTTTTTCGTAAACTTTTTTTCGTAAACTTTTCGTGGTTGCTTTCAATGTCCAGATCAAATGATGAATTTAAAAATGTTTTTGTTTTGTTTTGTTTGTTGCGGTTTTTTGAAATTAATTTTCGCGGATCCCGAAAATACAGTGAATTCCCGATTTACGGTCCAATGATTTTTCGCAATCATCATCATCATTCGACATTTCCTTCCAAAAGATTTTTAGATTTTCTTTTTGTTTCAAAATCAAAATCAAAATAATAATAATTTTATTCCCCTTCTATTTTGAAACAAAAAAACCGTTGGTTGCCGTTGTTGTTGTTGAAAGTTTAATATGAACAACAATCAAACCAACGGAAAACAACAACAACAAAAACAGGAAACTTGTCCAAAAACAACAGGAATCCGTTGTTTTCAAAACTGAAAAGACCAACAACAACAACAACAACTGAACCAGGAGCATCAAGCAGAGCAGAATGGAAATGAAAAAATTCATTTTCCGTTTTCCTGAACAAAAAATCTCAAAACAACAGCAATATTTTGATGCAGCAGCAAAAATCACAATGAAAGTAAAAGTAATTTTCTAAGGAAAGCTAAACTAAACAACAACAACAGAAAGATGCAATGGCGATGATGAATTCTTGCTAATGTTAAACAACAACAACAACAACAACAAGGCAAGAAAACAAAGTTAGAAAAAATGAAAAGAATTGAAATTTTGTTTTTGTTGAATTCTTTATTTATAATCATCAAAAATGATAATGATGATGATTTGACACAAACATGCATATATAGAGAATTAATATGTCAGTGAAAAAACATTGGAAAAAATCTAGGCCAGAAAGAAATTATCGTTAAACTAATTATGCATGAACGTCATTTGTTGTTGTTGTTGTTGTTGTTGTTTGATTGATAAAATTTCCTAATGATTCTTCTAAGGAAAAGAAAGAGTTATTTTTTTTGTCTCTGTTCTTGTAAAAAAACGAATATCAATGTTTAATTAATGTTACAGAATCAGAATTTTTTCTTCTTTTTCACAACAAAGAAAACAGAATCAAAGAATACTGTCTTGAATGAATGGCAAATAACAACAACAGAAACAAAAATGCCAATCTTTTTAAGTTTTGACAGGTTTTTTTCACTTCTTATTCTTCTTCCTTTACAATGATCCATTACATAATTAATAACAACAATAACAACAACAAAGTAACAAAGTTTCAGCAACAACAACAAAGTATCAACAACAACAAAAGGATTCTTTTATTTATAACAACAGCAAAAAGTTGTAATTTTTTGACTTTATAAATAAAAAACCAAAAATAAATTGATTATAAGTACAAGTCAACAAAATTACCGAATTTATTTTTCAAGTTAATTTATTTGCTGTTATTTTGTTTTGTCTTGTTTTGTAATTTGTAATATATGTTACAATAACAGAACAAAAATAAAAAAATCACAGATAAAAATCGATCTGATAATGATGATGATGATATCATCATTATCAACATCGACATCATCACATGATGATGTACCAAGAATCGATTTATTCTGTTTGGTTATTTTTTGGATTTTTCTTCCTATTCTTTCTTGCTTTGTTTGGTTCGAAAGTCAATTATTATTGGAAAAAGATCATATTTTTTTTTTGTTCTTCTTTTTTTTGCCTTTTCATAAATGTGATGTTCTTTGGTTTATTTCCATTTCGATTATGATGATGATGATAATCAGAGAAAAGAATTGGTCGTTTCCATAATCAATATTATCATGATTATTATGGTGGTAGGAGAGGCGGCTGCATTTTGGGGGGGTTAATTTTTTCTTTTTGGTCATTCCTTTGGTCATTTTATTCATGTTTTTTTTATTTACTGTTCCAAGGTTTTCATTCAACTTTTCTGTTGTTGTTGTTGCTGCTGCTGCAAAGCAAGAGAAAATAGTAGAAAAAACAAATTCTCGGCCCAATCATCAATCATTCAATTCAATCGATTTGTTTGCTGCTGCTGCTGCTTTTGTTTGAATGAAAACGAATGAATGAATGAAAATTTGTATCGAAAGAAACAAATCGATGACCATCATCATCATCATCATTGATAATGGTCATCATCATCAATTTGAATGATGATTTATAGTTTTCCATAAATAATATTGAAAAAACAAAAAATTCAATTTTGTTTTCAAAAATTTTCCAATTTGATCAATCGATATTTGAAAAAAAAATGAAACGAAAATCAAATTTAATATCCGAGAGAGAGAGAGAGAGAGAGAGAGAGAGAGAGAGAGAGAGAGAGAGAGAGAGAGAGAGAGAGAGAGAGAGAGAGAGAGAGAGAGAGAGAGAGAGATGTTGTTTTTTAAATAAAATGACCGTTTGACTGTCTGACTGTGATTGATCCAAAACAAAAACAAAAAAAAACATTTTCCTTTTTCCTTTTTGCATTTTTTTTTTGGATGGTAAACATCCGAAAGTTTATCATTAAAGTTTTTTTCCGAAAAGATTTTTTTAAAATCTTTTTTCGGTTTTTGATTTTTGTTTGTTTTCGTGTTTTGGTCACCCTCCCCCCGATTTAAAATAATGGAAGCAAAAAAACATTTCCGAATCGATTAAAATGGTCATCATTTTCGTTGTTGTTGTTTGTTGTTTGTTTTTTTAAAAATACCGAACCAAAAATGATGGACATCAGAGATACAGTTAAGGATTTATAAGGAGGATGTTCTTGTTTTGTTTTCTTGCAACAAAAACGATTGTCAACTGTGGAAACACAGAAACACAGAGCAAATTGATTATGTTCCTGGAAAAGAAACGAAAAATGGTTTTTCGTTTCACTTCTTCTCGAGAAACAGAGATTAAATAGTTTCCATCATCATCATCATTTTTGATGACAACAACAACAACAATGTCCAAGAGAGAGAGAAAGAGAGAGAGAAACTGATGCGAAATAAAAGTTTCTTCGGATTTCAGAAATGTTTCCAGAAAAGAAAAAATGGCAACATCATCATCTTGATGATGATGATGATGTGAGAATGATAAAGATCTTTGAGGTTCTTTATCGACCAAGCAAGCAAAAGACAAGTTTTTAAATGATTTTTCTTTTGCTACATTATTCTTCTTCTGTTGTTGTTGTTGTTTTTATTGTTGTTGTTGTTGATTTCTTTTCAACCGAAATAAATAAATACAAATGTTTTGTCGTTTGTTGTTTGTCGTTTGTCATTTGTTGTTGTTTTTTCTCGTTTTGGTTTTGAAAAATTCTAAGAAACCAAAAACAAACAAACGAATGACGAGTAGGAAGAAAAGCATTTTGAAACATTTCGAGATATTCAAGAATTGAAACACAAAACAATCATCATCATCATCATTTTCTAGTTAAACTCTAGACGATGTTCAGTGTAATTTTGTCTTTGAAAAATCTTTTTGTTTTTTTCGGGCCAAAACAAAAAAAAAAGCAAAACAAAAAATTTCCCTATAGAACGAACTCTGGGTTAAACTAGAAAAAATTTCCTGATGATGACAGGGGAAATCAGGAGATTTTTGTCTTCTGATCTGATATGGTGAAAATTGAAACGCAAAAAAAACAAAATTGAATCATTAACTTGACTGACGACTTCGATGACAATGTAAATATCTATCAAGCGAAACAAGCGAGATATAAAAGAGTTAATTGAAACGATCGATCGATTTTCAATGATGGATCGGATCGATTCTGTTTAATCGACTCTGTTGTTGTTACCAGTTTGCTTAATCACACAGTAATTATCAGTCAATGAGATTCAACAACAACAACAAAAAAATCAAAAAATCAAACAGTCAATCAATCAATCCATCAAAAGTTTTAAAAAGAGAGTTTTTCCCATTTGTAAATCGATACAAGGCAAATTCTTTTGAAAAATTTTTTCTGTAATTTTTATTTAAAATTAAAAAAAAGTTACAAAAAGTAAAAAAATATAAATTTATAAATCAATTTTATATAAATTATAATTTGATATTTTATAGAAACTAATTTATAAAAAAAAATTATTATTAAAAAAATTATTTAAAAATTATAAAGGAAAAGAGTTATAATTGAATTAAAATATTGGAAATAATATTAGTTTGATTGATGCATTGATTGAAAGAAGTGAAAGTGAAAAAAATTAACAAAATTACAAATCATCACTGTGTATATCTGTGTGTTTGTATCTCTGGTTGACATTATTATTATTATCAATGTCATCTCATGTCTTGTCTCCGTCTCTGTCTATATGGCTGCTACAGAATTTGACATTACAGAATTTGTTGTTACAGAATTTGATGTTTTTACAAACATACACACAAAAGAGATAAAGAATATTGAAAGAATATTGAAAGAAGAAGAAAGAAGAAAGAAAAAAACATAATCTATAACATTTGTATATAACGTACATGACAAGAATTGTGGCACACAACAAAAAAATAAAAATATATCTATCTATCTAATCTATCTCTGTATATCTGTTTTGGACCATTACCAGTTTGTAAAGAAAGTTTACAAACTGTAAAACAAAAAAAAACATTGGAATTTTGCCATTGGAAAGTGAAAATGTTAACAAATCAAAATCAAAAAAAAATTGTAAATTGAATTGTAGCAAGATCAAATTCGTTATCATCGTTGTTGTTGTTGTTTTTCATTTATTTCATTGATGTGTTTTGGTTGACATTTTTTTATCAATTCTTTCTTTTATCATCATTCTTTGACTATTGATTGTTTAGCTTTTGATATTGAATCCGGTGTAGATGAATCGGATGATGTTGACGATGTGGATGATGATGATGATGATGATTGTTTGATTGTACGAGTCGATTTATGAACAAATATCACATACGAATATATTAGACTGCCAATCATCGATATATTAAGACCGATAAAATTTACAATAGAAAATATATAATCACCACCAATATACATTCCAATAAATGTCACAAGAATATTCTATAAGTGAAAAAATAGAAAATAGATATTATTATTATGACATGAGAAAAAAAGGAATTGAAAGAAAATTGAAAGAATGTCAAACAAACAAAACAAGAATCAAGAATCAATTTTCAATCAAATATTATGGATGTTTTTGGTGTCCTAAATGTTTTTCAATGTTGAAAAAATCGATTATCATTCTGGGTTAAAAATGATGATTATTTGGAAAAGAGAAGAAGAGAAGGGAAACAAATATAGAATTTTCAATTTTCAATTTTCATAAATGAGAAAAATGAAAGCTCAATGTTCATTTAATCCTTTGGACCTAAATGATCTGATTGATTGAATGTCATTAATGATCATGTTGGATGATGACGATGGTGATTTCATCATAAATCTCCTCTGTTAGAAATAAAATGAAGATGAAAAAACGTGAATCGAATCTGGAAATACAGATTCCACATAATGATGTTATTATTGTTGAAAGTTTTTAATTTTCTTAATACATTCATACAATAACTATACTCATATTACCGATATTATTAATGTGTCAAATGGACAGAATTTTTGATTGAAAAATTAAATAAAGAAATCAAAAATACTTTAATAATCATAATGATGATTATGAGGATTATTAAAACTAAATTGTCTTCATCATTAATCAATCAATCAATTTATTTGAAAGGTTTTTTCGCTTCAAATTGAACTATTTTTAGCTGCAAAAAGTAATAACTAATAACTGATCTGAAACTAATACTTTTCTATTTGAAATTGATTTCAGAGAATATTTTTTTTCATTAACACGTTCGCTACCAGATAAGATTTTTTTTTTGATTTTTGATTTACAAACCTTTAAACAACCAACAATAGTTGTTGTTAATGCTGAATTATATTGTGTACATAATGCAGTTGAATACATTAAAACAAAACCCATTATATTGGACATTAAAAATGCTAAAACAAACCATGGTGAATTCCAATGTTCAAATTCTAAAAACATTCACCATAATCATCAATACATAATGATAATACAAATAATGGTATTGATATGAATAAAGCATTATAATAAAGTATACCATATTTGCCTAAATCCTGCAAAAAAAAATAAAAATTTCAATCCAAAAACAGCAAAATTGTTTTTTTCATCATCATCATCATTGTCATCGGTTTGGTGTCAATGTTGTTGTTGTGATTCACACATTTTTATTGGTTCAGAATAAATCAGAAGAATGGATGACACGATAATCAATCATTGTTGTCATTGTCATTGTTGTTGACCATTTTTTTTTGGAAACATGATATTGATTTGGTGTGTGTGTGTGAATAAGGGGACAATTGACAAACAACAGATACAAATAAACAAACAATAATAATAAAATTCAAAACATAACATTTTATCCACCATAAGGGAATCATCATCAATAATCAATCATTTGGTGAACAATGATGAACCAACATGTAGAAGAAGAAGGTAACAGCATCCAGAAACGGAAGAATATAAAGAAGAAAAAAGAAACAAACAAAAAATGTTATTGGATTAGGGCACACATTGAAGAGAGTAGTGAATATGGATGGAACAAATATTCAAAGAATGTTTTCAATCAAACATTGAAAATTGATTTTTAAGACAAAAACTTACCCTAGAATCAAGTTTCTTTTCATATAAATACCATTGAATGTAGAGAAAATATCATTGAGCAATACACAAATATAACCCATCATATCGAATGCTAAATCATTGCTGGATAAAGTGGAAGGAAGTGAAAAATGAGAAAAAAGGATTAAAATTTAAAATACAAAATTTAAAAAAATTCAAATAATTGTTCAAGAAATTGGCGCCATCTATCGCTGCCAAAAACAGTATGGATTCTTTCTTGGGTAAAAACAAAGTTTGATGAACCAACGAAAAAACCTGCCTAAACTTTTTTTCAAAATTTCAGAACCCCAAAACAACAAGAGAATCCAAGAGAGAAAAAGAAACTTTTAACACTAGCTAATCCTATGTAATTAAAACAAAAAACTTGTCAAAACAAATTGTTTGATCAAACAAATTGTTCATCATTGATTTTTGAAATGTCAATGAACTTTTGTGATTTTAGTTTTTTTGTTTGAAAAAATTTTGATTCTTACCTTGCAGCAATTATGGCACCACCAATCATCATAAAAACGGTCATTTTGATTGTCGTTGATTGGGTTATCCTTGAAATTTAATTAAAGTTTTTTCGGTTACAAAACAATCGATGAAAGAATAATGAAACCTTACCCAAGAATATAATATTCACCAATCATAGTCATTAGAATAGTAAAACGACGTAATACGGTTAACATTGGCAGATTTAAACGTTTAGTTGAACCAAGACCAGCAACCAAATTACCGAAAAAAATATCGGTAATGGCGATATTTTTATATTAATTTCACGTGAATAATATGGAAATTTAATAAAACCAATACGACGGCAAACATTCAATATGATTATTGTTGCAAATACCTGTCCTAAACCGACAATCATTACCGATGGAAAACTAGTGAAAAATGAACTTGAATCAAACTTGATTGAAAAACTGATTTTTCAAACAAACAAACAAACAAAAAAATACTCACTGATAAGTGGTCAGAATAATCTTATTAATAACAACCAATAAAAATGATGAAATAGCAAAAATAATGCCGATAATATACGCATCATCATTGGTCCACGACAGAAACAAGATTTAAATAAAATCATAAATGATATTCGTATTTTTGATTGTTTTGATCTGGTTCGAATGATTTCAATATTATTTATATTAATTGGTTCGATATTTGATTTTCAAAATCAAATACAGATGTTGATGAATTTAATGCCGAATCTTCACCATCATCATCATCATCATATTCTTCAGGTGTTTGACCTTCAATATCATCATCATCTGGGACTAGACTTGTATATGGTGGTGGTAATTGAGTGTTAATTAAACAATTTCCATGTCCATTAATGTTCATTATTAATGGATCAATTTTTTTATTCTTTTTTTTCATTTCTTCTTCTTCTTCTAAATTATTATGATTATTATCGATTTGAACAAAATAATTTTTGATAAATGATGATTATGATGAAAGAATCAATAAATCGATTGTATCGATTGTACAATCTTTTCCTTTTCAATTAATGGACAAAGAATATATTTTTGATTTGTTTTCATTTGTGGTTGTTGTTGATGATAATGATTTGAATGATTTTCTTCTTCAATCGTTAGCATTGGTAATGATGATTGGTCATGTTGATCTTGACATTCGTCCAAATTCTTGATATCATCATCAATATCAATATCTACATTATTATATTGTGAAATTATCAATGATGATGGCGGTGTTTGTGTTGATGAATGACGATGATGAATTATTGTAGACATTTATTTATCCACGAAAGAGAAAAAACAATAAAAGTCAAATTCTGTGAATATTGAAAATTTTAAATTCTGTAAAAACAAACAAAATCTTTCAAAGTTTTCAAAGTTTTTGGCTAAATAAGAATGTAATCGGTATTTATGGTTTGGATCACACACAAACAAACAAGCAAACACGACAGAACGATGTACAAACATACAATGATGATGATGATGGATAATTTGATTTGATATTTGAATTTAGCTGGAAATTTTGGTCAACATCATTTAACCAAAGTAAAAAACTTAATCGAATCAGTTTTTGTCAAGAGGTCTTTGTATGATAATTTTTTCTGTAGAAGAATGAATGAATGAGAAAAAAAAGGATAAACAAGAAAAAGAATAACATCAATCAATCAATCAATAGTATCAATTAACATTGATTATCACCATTGATAATCCTATGTGATAAGGATTTTAACTGGAAAATAAAACATGAATTGAATGAATTTACCCGAATGATGATTTGTTTGTTTGTTTGTTTGATTTAAATAAGTAAAAAAAACTTGTTGATAAATACTTGATGTGACCGTCAAAAAATTGAGCAAAGAAAAAAGAAAGAAAAGAAAGCAGAACACCCGATAGACACCGTTGAAAGAAAAACTTGGCAGAAAATGAAAAGAAAATTTTCCCGTTTTTTCACTTTACTTCAATCAGATGCGTATTAATTTCACTAATTCACCATTTAACCCTTCATTACATTCATTATCACATTGTTAAGATATCATCATCAAGAATGAAAGATAACACAATCAGGTTAACACATTGTAGACATGGTCATTTTTGGATTGATTTTTTTTGTAATGATAATTAGAGAAAAAAGAGAACGCGATAAACATCGATACCGGAATCGATTGATTGATTTTAGTTTCCTGATCAAAATTTTTGTTTATATTTTTCAAACATCATCATCATTTTTGTTTCGACAAAATTTAACACTTGTAAACACTGTGAATAGAAAAAATTTCTGCTGAAACCAAACATCAAGGATACACCATACACACAATCAAGCAATGATCAATTGAATGATGGTGGTGAAATATTGATGGTAGACATTTCAACATTTCAACAACAACAAAATAATGATTTCCGTTGATAGCCTTGAAGGATGTTGTTGTTGATCATCATCAAGATGATGGTAGGGGATTATGATTTTTTGTTTTCAATTTTCAATGTTTATTTTCTTGATGCAATATATTCGAATCACGTTTTTGTTCATTACCAATTAGTTTGATTGATTGATTGATTGATTGGTAATCAATATCGATCGATAAACAATCAATGAAATGGAATTTTTTTCTCTGTGTTTCTTAGAATGGTTACCGATTGGTTTGGTTTTTTGTTGAAATTTTTCTGGGTAAACTGAACGAAAAAAACTAAAATTTTTCCTAATCAAAATCGGACAAGGTTGATGAAATTGAAAACACACACACAGCCCGATCACCAACAAAAACGATAAAATTCAATTTAGAATACGAATTGGACACAAGGTTGAAAAAATTTCATATTTTTGGTTGTTTCACATGGATAAGATTATTATTATCCATCAACCAGATTCAATTTGTAGCCAGGCTATGGTAAGAGATTGAGAATTGTTTGCTAATCGATTATCATTACATCGAGGTTAAGGTTTTTGTCTTGATTATCATCATTCAAATAACGAGAAATTTGATGATGATATGATTACCACACATTTCGGTCGATCAATCAATCGATCGATGTGCTATTTTCAATTTCAAGGATATTTCAACATCAAGGGTTGATGATTTCGAACGACAATTTCGAACGATTTTTTTTTGTGGTTGGATATGATTGACGTTCGAAAACACGCCAAAAAAAGAAAATCGAATCATTTGATGATGATAAAAGCGGCGATGATGATTAAGTCGGATAGTAATTATTATTATTTTTCAAATAATAATCCTTAATTAAGTGGTAGAAATTGTTGATACATTATACATGATATGATTGATTCAACAAAAGGCAAAGTTGATACAATAATATGATATATGTCAAAACTTGGCAAAATTGAATGACTGACTTTGTAGATTCTTGATGAGCTAAATGATTATTTTATGATGATGATGATGATAATGTCATAAAATTTTGATTAGCTCGGATGATGATTATCACAAATGAAAATGTCAGAAAGGAAAGAAAAAAAAATTTATGGCTTTTTTACCGATGATATTTTGAGTAAATTTTTGTTTGTTTGTTTGGCCGATGATATTTTAAGTTGATTTTTGTTTCGTTTTGTTTCGTTCAAGGTGATCACTTTTGATTCGATTCGATTGATCGATGATTTTAGATTTTTGAAATCAATTTCGCGCGCTCTAAATTTTCCAAAAAATAGTCCAAAGTGATCCATGTGATGTTCTTTTCGCTTGTTGGAACACTTGTCACAGAACAGCCGTCGTCGTCGAATCGAATGAAAACAGAGAGCAAACACTTTGTTTTGGGAGTGTAAACGCTGGATTTAACGAACCAAAAAACATTCGAATTATTCATTCGAATCCTATTCATAAAATCTGTTCAAGAATTTTAAAAATGCTAAAAGCAAAAATCTACAAATCAAAAGTAAAATCAAGAATTTTATTTTTAATTTTAAAAATTATCAAGTTAAATCATACAAAGAATATTCATTGATTTGAACATCTTGATGATCCAATTGATATTTGCAAACAATTTTTTCGACCATCACCACCACCATTGCGATTATCATCGATGGTACAATTTCGTACACGTTGTGCAATACGATATGTTGAAAAACAATAATAAATTGAATCGGATGAACATTGAATATCCATCGTATTATGATTATTATGACAATCATTATTCAATTGATAACCACAATATCTACCGGATGGTTGACCACAACATTGACATTTTGGATCAATTAAATCGATTGATTTATCATTACCATCAACATCGATAATCGATCGACCAGATTGTATCATCATCACCAACAAAACAACAAATAAAATGACCATACTTCGTGATGACTTCATTTTTAATGATTTTTTCTTTGTTCCTTTCTTTTTTTTTATATTTATTTTGTTTTCCAAAAGAATGACGAATGAAAATAAAATGAAGAATGGAAAAACAAATGAAATGGAAAAAATAATGCGGAAATGAAGAGAAAAAATTTCAAAAAAAAAAAAAAAAAAAATGAATGAATGAATGGTGGTTGATGCTGGTAGT